>NC_071981.1:25591994-25676078 GCF_026283585.1 Hylaeus volcanicus
CACACACACACACACACACACACACACACACACACACACACACACACGACTCATGCCCTCTGTACAGTCCGACGCTTCAGAATTGCGAAGAGGATCGCTTGATCTTTAGACGAACAATTTTCTCGATTCAACTTGGGAGACTATCTTAGTATCTGTCTTATTTTCAAAAATATCCAAAATGATTATCGTTAATTCGAATATATTTAGATGAATTTGATTTTGCATAGCGTCGAGCGATACTCGTTCACGGATCATCTCCTCTGCAAATCGTACTTACAACGGTTACATACATCTGTAACAAGCATGCGATATCGCGTCACTGCTTCAAAAGCTAAATACAACACTTTTCCTTGGCAAGATTACGTCTCGCTGAAGGAATCTAGCTCGACCTTGATTTTTCACGTATTCCGCTGGCCCTAAAAGCTGCATTATAATCATCGATCCTTTATTCGGTGTAGACGAGGATAACGAAGATGCCGTGCCAAAGGATCGCCAGTCGCTCGTTATTCCAGAAAAGTCCTCCTCGTTCTCCATTCATCCAGGACGTTTGTGCGCCGACGTCTGTTGCTACTGTTTCGGGAAGTTTGGCTCTCTGGACACGCCCATGCATCTGGCACAGATGAAGTCCGATGAAAGACGCAAAAAGATCTTGAATATCGAAAGACACCTTACCAAGGACTCGTGTTTATGCGATGCTTGCTATCGTCATGTGGACAGAAAGGTATTTCTTTCCTTTTCGACATGTACACTTTACTACCTACGTAATAAAGATGTTTAATAATAATAATAATAACAATATTTATAGGCAAATACAAGTCCAACAAACATGCAAACGAAACCTCAGAAGCAACACCGGCAACTGATGGTGTCGAAATGCTCGGCTCGCGAATGTAGGGACGCTGCGCGACATCACGTTAAACGACGATGGTTGCTCAAGATAAAAGCTGGCCTGCAAAAACAGGTAAACGCAACCGCGAATAAAAATTAAATGCTTCGTTAGAAACATTATGTATATTATAACAAATATTATTTTTTCACACAGGTGGACATCGATTGGGAGTCGAGTCAACACACGTCGATGTCGTTTTGTGTCAGTCATTACTCAAAGATAGAACGATTCTTGACCTGCGCGCTCTGCAAACGTCGTCTGGCGAGGAACTACACTCATCAGCTGGCGAACGCGGAAACCGACGACTTGAACCACTTACTCGGCCAGCAAGGGATTCCCGTTGCTCTGGCTGCCGGTACCTTCGTCTGCAAGCTGTGTCGTTACTTCACCCAGCTGCAATTGAAATACAAGGATGTCGAGAACATGAACACGAGTCACAGGTCCTTCTTCAAGAATTATCGGAAAAGGTACGATACGAGTGGTAACGTTAAGAAGGATTAAGGTCGCGATTCATCCTTTATTTATTTATTTATTTCCTTCTTCATTGCAGAATCTTACACTATCACGACATCGAAGTTCTGGATAACGATGATGGCGACACCCCGCAGATTCAGTCCAAGGACAAGGACAAGCGGAAAAAGAGTAGCAAGTGTCCCCCTCAGCCGAAAGCGGTAACCGTATCCAAGTCTCCGGATGGTACGACGACTGCCTCGGAGAAGTCGACGCCAGAACCAAGTAAAAACGAGGGTACCAATGGCGAAACAGAGACCGAGAACCGAGCTACGAAGGGAAACTCGAACTCCAACTCGACGGACGAGACCGTCCCCACGGACGTGCAGTTCCTCGGTATCGAGAGCACGGTGGAGAAGCTAAAGAAACGGAAGATGCTGGAGATGCACCCGTACACTGGTTCGGATACGACGATAACCTGCGAGGGCCCCAGCGAAGTCGTCGAAATTCTTGCGATGGACAAGGAGGTGACCCTGACCAGACTGCCAAAGAGACCAAGGACCAACAACGACATAACGCCCGTGGTCCAACGACTCGGCGCCAATCCCTCGATAAGCGTGCGCACTTTGTTCCCCGGCGAGGAGGAGATGAACCTCCACGCCAGCATCGAGTTCACGAACGTGCGAGAGATCACGCCACAGGGCTGGGAGAAGTGTGCCACGATGATACAGTACGACAGGGACACGAAGCATCTCTGGCAAGAGCTGCAGAGACCCTACGGTAACCAGAGCTCTTTTCTCAGACACCTGATACTTTTAGAGAAATATTACAGGTCCGGGGACTTGATACTCGCGCCAAACGCATCGCGAAACGCGATCAACTACTCTACATCCGTACAGAACAGACTGATATCCTACGAAGGCCCTGAAAAGATGGACGAGCCAATCATGGAGCCTATAGCCTCCGAATACAACAACTCTCGCCGACTCAGCGGCGGCTACGTGCTCGAGAGGGACAGACTGTCCCTTCCTGGCACGAGCGCGAGCACGACAAAGGCCCCGCCCACTTCTGGCGCGCAACAGTCATCAAAAGGCAGCCCGTCGCGCGTCCTCAAGCTCAATCCTGGTGTATCCATAATCAAGAAACCACCTCCCAACCTGCAACGATTGAACCTACCGTCCACCAGTACCGCTACCGCGAACGGCAACGTGAAAAGAAAGGAGGGCCAGAGAATCCCCGTGACATCGGGTGGAAAGGTGTTTCAGCTCAGCGAGCCAGACTTCAAGCGTCTGCAAACTCTGAAGAAGCAGAAGCAACAACTTTCGGAGAAACAGTCGAGCATGAGTCCCGTCGGTTCGGGAGGCTCGAACTCTTCGCCGCCCAATTCCAAGTCCACCACGCAGTACCAGAAGGCGCAGCAACTAGCTGCTCACACACAGTTCCAAAAACATCTGAGGATGCAGCAGGAGATGCTGAACAGACAAACCAGAGGCGACTTCGAGCCCCTAATTTGCGACGTGCGCACGTTGACCAACGAAAACACTCCCACGCAGAATCTGCTGCACAACTTGAATCTGCCCAAGTCGATACAGGTGACTACCAAGGCGGCTGGCCAGATACCGATACTGCCGAAAATCCCCAAATCGTTGACGGTGATACCCCAGACGGTCACCAGACCTACCGACAAATGAAACGGACCGAGAGAAACGGAGGGATAGTAAGTAGTTAGACGTTACGATTCTTTTAGACGAGAGAAGAGTACATGGGGGTGGCGTGTTCACGGAAAGGTTCGGCTGATCGAGTAAAACGAGGCACAATTTTTTGCTGCTCGCTAATGCCGGCTCGAGGGGATCGCCAAACGGAGTAAACGTGACAATATCTGCCTTATTCGGTGCGCACGTTGATCACGAGCTAGCGCTCAAAACGGTACGACGCGCGCGCGCGCGCTCTGTGTCGAATTATCGATCGTGATCAAATCTGTGCGTGCGCACGATACATAGATAGAAATATATAAGTAACTAAACGGAAACGGCTAGAGATACTTGGATACTAACGATTATACACTAACCAACCAAAGCATCAACGTGTGAGAATTAGAAAACGACGTGAAAACACATGGAAGATACCTGTTTCCGATGGAAAAGTGCCTAAAAGTGAGACCCGCGAACAAAGTCGTTAGTTTTTTAATGACAGAGAGTATAGCATCGAACGGACTCGGGACAGTATATATGTATGCATAGGTGAATATATTAACAAAATGAAAATACACAAAACATATAACCGTCTCAACGTGAAAGAAGAGACGAAGCTGGGAATCCTGTGCGAAAGTTTGGAGTTATCGAGAGCACAGAGTCTCCAGGCCCTTCTGTTCCTCGTTCGATACGAGTTCTTGTGACGATCACTCGAGAAAGGGTCGAACGAATATTATATATATATATATAATTCCCACGAGTGACAAAGTTAATTTGCCTTGCTGTTTATCGGTACTCTGTTCATTGCTAGACATATCGTTGTTCTACGTTCTTCGAGAGATACAGAAAATGGGACAATCGCGCATGGCCGCTCGAAGAACGATCAAGTAATCGGTAGTTCGTTCCTTGTTCGCGTCCAACGGGGAAAGAGTCGAGCATACCCGCGACACCTGACGTCGATATATTCTATTGCAAGGTGCACCGTCTGGCTTTTTCGACCGACCGAAATGTTCCCGTTGTTATTCATCGGTATACAGTACAATCCATTGTAGACAAGATACGTTGTTTATCAAATGAACGGATGGTTAGAGCAACGTTGCATATTTGTTACTATTCCATTCCGAGATGATTACGCGTTGACAGTACCAAGAGAGAAATAGAAGGATAAGCAACGCCACTGATGAATCGCGTTGCAACGACGCTGGCTCAATCAATTGTAGCGTCTGTGCACGTTGGCGATAGTATTTTTACGATGACACGCTCACTGATAAGCGACGTTTTCATATGTCTTTCGGGTGCAGTCATCTCGGAACAGAATGGTTAGGTAAATGATTCGGCAAATCTTCCAGGATGCATGAAACGTTAACAACTGACCCGTCTTACGGAACCTCGTGTAACGTTGTTTCACACAAAATATAGGAAACAAAAATAATGCTATTCATAATTTTATTTATTTGAGTTGGTAATAGTAACACGCAACGTTGTTCTAGCCGACTGTACAACTGTTATTACGATAAATAACAAATTTTGTTTGAATTTCGAGGTCATCGACGTGTAACGTCGTTCACGCAACGTTGTGACCTATACATTTTACTAACTGATGAACTTTATTTATATTTAGAAATGATTTATTTACTGCATTTGAAAATGCAAGCAAGTTAACTCATTGGGCCGGCATGCGTAAGAATAACGATCGATTCTATAGACCGATACCATATACCCTAGTATTTAATTTAGTTTCGTAAAGAGAAGGTGGCATTTAATACCATTCATTACTCCTATCACACGCTTGTGTAAATTAAAAGTTAATTTCTTAAAAATTACTAGAGAACAGCGTTTCGTACAGTAAAATGTATAAAGATTAAGTTGACTAGAAATCGAAATAGAAAACAATGAATTAAATTGTGTAATCAGGCTCGCTATTCCAGCCCAAGGGGGTTAACGACGATGATTTTTAACATCGTCTGACTTAAAATGAAAATTGTTTACAAACAAATGTAAATTTGTCTAAAATGAATTTTTTGTTAACGCATCGCACACGGTCGATTATATTTTTTTCTTACAAGGAATATTAGCGACGCGTGCCCTTCCCCCGCACTCCGTATTGTGATGAAACTCCAGTTAAAGGGGGAATTCCCGTTTCCCGGGCTAATTTTTCGAACGTTTTTGGGAATTTTTGTAAGATAAACCATAAAACATACAAGGTTAGACTTTCGCACGGTTATTTATTTATCCTTTCACTGAATCGACATAAATTTCTCAAAGCCTTTTCGTTATTATTTATTAATGATATAGCGGATCGAATCGTACAATTATTGAAAAATCAAAGGGAGGGATGTTGATTGATTTGTTGAAAAAAATTAATCGAATACTTCGAAATGAAGAACAAAGACAAGCTTCGATGAAAAAGCTTCTTTCAAGGTCAATTCAGTTTGCACGATCGAATTTACAAGGACGAAAAAGAAACTCGATGACCTTGAAATTTCGACAAGTTCGAAAGCATCGTCGTAGTATTTGCCTTGCTTGAAACTGACGACGATTTCTTCGACTAATAACGTTCGCGTTCCTGTCTTCTTTCTTATTTTTTTTTTTTTATTTTTTTATTAACTGCAGAAGATAACGGAGAGACGTCAGGTGATGGTGGTGGTGCGACTAGACGAAACACCCTGCATAATCCCGATCGCCACCGATATATTTTGTCTACCTGGAATCGTTTAAAGTGACGGTGGCGGCAACCCTTAATCAATTGTACATTAGAAAATATATATTTTGGCCTGCTCGCCAGAGGAGCGCATAATGACGACTTGTAATTAATTATAATAACGGCGATTGTTATAAACGGAATACAATAAGTGTTAATGTGTGAAAACAATTGGTAAATACACTCTAGGTAGGTGTAGATCTACGCCTCGAGCTTATTTATTACGTTATTATATATCATTATATTGGATTGTACATAACTGAAAATTATTATGTTCTAGTTGATAACCGATGATGATGATTATTATTATTATTATTATTAATATTAATAGTATTTCATTGCGGAGTACGGAATTATAAACGGGCGACGACTAAATGAATGGTCGTGGCAAGGATTCCTTTAACAAATCGTGCAACGCGATCGCGAATAGACAGCGAGAGGTTTTGAGATGTTCAAGTTAGTTTCTCGGGATGACGATGAGAAGCCCGTTTCCTTTTCTTCGATTTCTTCTAACTTGTTCGCGCATGCATTGTCGCCACGTGAAAGATCGAAACGAGCCCGAGAAGTGTTCGAAACTCTGAATGGGGTACACCCCTTGTTCTCATCGAGATACGGGAGACGATATCGGCGTATCGCCACGTTAGAATGATTGCCTTAAAGAGAGCTACACCGTAGCGTCATTATCGATTGTAAATAGTTTGAAAATGAAGAATGGAAAGAAAGAAAGAAAGAAAGTGATAAATGTATTCGTATTCGCTAGAGACGAGGGCAATTTAGGGGTCTAAAGCAACGAAAGTGATCGGACGAGAGGATCATTTGAATTTGGGTTAATTTCATTTTTGAAATTTATAACGAGTGCGTCCAGATAGAGTGAATATCGAGCTGATATCAAGCTGGTCGCTCGGACGTATTCCTGGTGTATTTGTTCGTTTTACACTTGCGGATCGTTGTCGGCAAGACTCGCAACAATAGCGAAAAATGTTAGCAAAATATGTTTATAGTTCAGTTTTTCGGTCTTGATAATCGATGCTAAATCGCATTGCTCATGTTTTCTCGCGATCATTTATATTTCGTCATGGCATGTATTTTTCTATGCATTTAGAACGATAGAAGTTTATGAGCCTCTTGCGACGTGAAGTTCTCGCGCTTGAAACTGCCCACTGGCTTTTCGGTGTCCATCTGGAAAATGATTTTTCTTATCGATGACTCGTGTGTACTACATTGCAGTCCCTAAAAAAGCATTAAACGATACTCTCTAACAGCGACGGTACGCGTTACCAGAATTTCCAGATATTTTTCACGTGATCCGCACTCGGAAGCCTCGAATAATTTCAAACGATAGAACTATACGTACGTGGCGACTAATATTCGTTAAACAATTTTTTGTCCGCACGAATAATATCGATATTTAAGCACAATGTCCTCCCCACTCCCTGCCCTTGCCCGTAGCCAGAAAGGGGAGGAACGTTTCGTAAGTCGAGAAACAGCAAGTAAGAACACAGCGTATCCGTGATGCGATGCAGCAACGAAACCGAGGAACCCGACGTTGCGCGTTATTTAAACTGAGAAAACATACGATCACGTGGCGACACGTAAAAAAGAAAAACAGAAAAGTACACACGGCGTACATGTGGATGTAGTCGTGCGATACGCAGACACACACACACATACACACATACATTATGAGCGTACGATAGGAAAGAATGTCAACGTGGGTATTATATGTATATTGAAAACATATATATGATACTAAACGTTATAAATAAATATGTATATTATATGTATATACGTATATGCATATGTATATACATATAATATACATAGTGGGTAAAAAATTATGATAAAAAAAAGTACTTGGCAGTACGCTATACATATAAAATGCTCTATTTTATTAAGGATATTTTTGATATATCTATATATATATATATAAGTATAAATATATATATAAATATATATATATATAAATAAAAAGTTTAAATATATGTATATCGAAACTAAAAAAAAGTGGAATATCACCGATCGGAATAGCTATCGACGATTAATGTAATTATTGTTATCGGCGGTGCGGTTGGCGTCTATAATCGCGATGCTGTTTACCGAGCTGTGTGCAGTACGCGTACGAACCGTATTTTTCTATCGAAATTAACAATGATTTTTTAAAGCGAAATTGTTGACAGTTCGTGTTCAGTTTTCTTTTTCTTAAATTTTGTAGAGTTTTTTTTCATTGAGTGCGATCATGAATGGGATGGGTACGTTGAAGCGACGTGTACAGAATTGCGATTTTCCGATCGTTTCGAGGATCGTTGCAAACTTTATTTATTATTATTATTATTATCATTATTATTATTATCATTATTATTATTATTATTATTATTATAGCCCAAAACTCGCGTAGATCTTTTTAATTGCGTTTAACTCTTATTTCTCCTCCTCTTCTCCGTTTTTCCATTTCTTTTTTTTTAATAGCTAAACATTTATCCGATGCGTATTCGATTATTGTAAGATTCTGTGTATCGATTACAGTTTTGCGTTAAAATATACAATTTTTTTTTCCCTCTGAAATTAAGCTGGTCGAATCATTTTTTTTCTTCGTCTCGAGAAACTCGAACGCCTCGTAATCGCCGAACCGCTGAAGGCTAATGTGAATTGTTAAATTGTAAAAATGTTTATTGAAACGTTATCGAGTCGTACGAACGTTTGGTGAAAGCTTTTTCCCCGATTTTAACCAATGAAATTAAAACGATTGTAAATGTAAACTACTGCATACTCCTCGGCAAACGATCGCTCGCGTGTGTTGTGTGCGTGCCGGCAGAGATGGGAACAAAATTTCAAAGGAAGTTTTCAAAGGAAACGAGGAAGTAGGAGACAAAGAGCGGGACGATAAAGAGAGTGGGGGTGGGGGGAAGTATGCGAGTGAACTGATTTTAAGTTTTAAGAATTCTATTTTTGTGATCGAAAGAAAAAAAGATCGAGCGATCGGTTTACTTAGGATAGGAAAAAATATTTTATTACGTGGATCGAGAGCTGAGTGATTACCTGTTAGTAATAAAAAACTGAATACACAGAAGCAATAAAACAAACAAAAGAAAACAAACTATCGCGCACTAATTTTAGGTGTCGTTTCTCGACGCCGTGAACAATACGAATTTCGCTGGTTATCGCGAGTCGCTCGTAGGCGCCAACACCGTGATTACGTCGTTGCTGTTTCTCGACTAACTTCAAGAAAACCTCATACTCGCGGAATCGATCGACACTCGTACAACGCCTACCGCCTGCACGAGTCGATTCCCCCCCCCCCCCGAGATTTGTTTTCCTTACAAGATTGTGTTTTAGTTATAGAGATACCATAGAGTAGAGGAGCCAGACCGTCCGACTAAAAAGAGAAAAAACCGCGGTGGTACCCCACCTGTCTTCGTCTATTAACGCACGGTTCATCCTTAACTCTTTATTCGATTCAATTTGGCTCGGCTTTCAATTATTTTCTTGTAATATTTTACCGTTACCAGTGTTCCGTAACACATAAATTGTATAAATGTTTAATATAACGGCTGTATACGTAACATATACCGCGGTTTTCTTTCTCTTTCTAACGGTGTGACATTTCCACTTACAAGCCGACCTATGTCTCCCCTGCTCTACGATATCGAGTATCTCTATGGTTTTAGTATTCCATCGAAATCCACGGTGTTCGGTCGAATCCGTAACTCGACACGTTTCGAGATAACCTAAAACTTCCGAACGAAAAATCGATCGTCGACGTCTCTCGATATTGAAATCGTTTCGGATGTTTTCATGATCGCAAATCCAACAAAAGTTCAAGCGTGCTCTCGTCGAACGTGTCTACTCGTGTTCGCGTCGGCGTGCAAACGGCGGGAAACGTGTTCATATTTTTTACACGATTTTGTATCACGCTTGGGTCGAGTAATCGTACCAGTACACGATCATCGGGTCATCCTAGTTCTGTGTTCGATTTACAGCGAATCATTATTTGAGAGTCGTGGCTCTTTAAACGCACAAATTTATCGGTGAAACAGAAACGGACGCGAGACGTAACGATAGAAATTTTTCACTTTTTAATACTAGATCACTCGTTGCGCGTCGTAATTCGGGATATCGTACGTCTCGATTCGCGATCTATGGAAACGCTCGATTACGATTTGTTCGTCAACGAGCACGATAATTCGTTACTATTCCTAAATCTAAAAAAATATGCGTTTCAACAGATATATTTTATTACCCTTTTAATTCAAATAAATCGCGTTGGATTAAGAAACATGTAACCATTGAATGGGTTACATCGATCGACTTCGATGATTCGGTGGATTCGATGTTTCTCCGAGTATAGCCTTTTGATAGCAATTTTTTAACGCGCTATCGACTTGGATCTCGAATATTTCTTTTCTTTTTCTCGAGTATCGAATGTTACGAACCAATGTCGATACAAAAAATATAAACAAATGACAAAGAAACGCTTCCAGCGTATGCAGTGACAACCTCCTTTTGGAAATTCAGCACACATCGTTATGAATATTACGTTATTTAAATAAATATTAACACACGTTAAACCATTATAATAACCTTTGTTTATTTGGTTCTAATGTAATAGCTATTATTAGTTCGTCATCCTTTGTATATATTCGCAACACTCAATAAAAAAAGTACCAAAACACTATAAGCAAATGGTTCATTCTTATGTTGACTTGCTTGGAATTCTAAAGAAACAAACCCGAATCAAAGAAACAGTTCGATCGTACTCTAAGGTTGCCGAGTTATTTACCTCTTGGCGAACGGGAGCATTTTTTAAAAAAACATTTTTTTGTTGACTCGATCATATGAAAAGATTATGCTAACCACTTTTACACTAATAATTGTCTAATGCTTAGTTTTTTTTAAATAAATAAAAATACCGAACAGTGTGGAGCCATCTAGCGGCGCAACGTGGAAACTACTTCACGAAAAACTTGGGCGGTTCACCGAGAGATGGCGCGACATTTTCAGTAATTTTTATTTATTTAAAGAACTTCGTATAAGTCAATTATTAGTGTACAAATCAGCAATTGAATGTTAAATTATAATAATTATGATGTAAAATAACATTTATATGCAGAGAAAAGTAGAGAATTTATGTTTCGAATATGGCTTTTTTTTTATGGCGCCATCTAGCAGCGCAACGTGGAAACTACTTCGTAAAAAACTTGGGCGGTTCACCGAGAGATGGCGCGACATTTTTTAGTAACTTTTATTTATTTAAAGAACTTCATATAGGTCAATTATTAGTGTACAAATCAACAATTGGATGTTGAATTATGTTAATGACGATGTAAAATTATATGAATATGCAGAAAAAAGTAAAAAATGCGAATATATGTGAAAAGTTAGTTCGGTCGCCGCCGCTAGATGGCTATACTGTTCCTGTGTCCATTAACTGGCGTTTGTGCTTCTATATATAGCAAAATATGAATGCAATGAATTTAATGAATAATAAAGGATAATTATGAACGATTGTGGTACTGCTCATTCCTCTGGGGCAATGATGCATCTCATTTATTAGGCTTGAGGCTGGTTGGTTAGCATAATCTTTTGATATGGTCGAGACAACAAAATAAATGTTTCGTATGCAAAGAGTGAAATAAATAGTATTCCTCGCATTCACTGTGTGTTAAAAAATGCTCCTGTCTGCCAAGGGTTAAACAACTCGGCAACCTTAGAGTACGATCGAACTGTTCCTTTCTTTCAGATTGCTTGGTTTATTGTACGTTATTTTGTGTTACGTCAAAGGTCAAGAGGAGGCCAGGAAGACAAAACCGAGTCAATGGGAGATTATATTTTTGCAGTTTATTTGCAATTTGTTCGTATAATTGGTAACTGATCTCGGATAACTATGTACTAAAAACCTAAACAACGTATGAAACTTTATACATAGCTGATTACTTTAGGGGTGCTAAGGCAGCTATTTACAGTGTGACGCGTGAACCACGAGATCGAGTTAACGTTTTTTTTTTCAGCACTACGCATCGTTCTTCGACGTATCGACTTCGATTTTTCTCGAAATACGGTTAAAGCGAACGAAAGGAAGATTGGATTTTCATTGCGTTGTTTCCACGCTCTGATAAACGGATATATCGTTTTACTGTTTTGCTTCTATTATTTCCGCCGTCGTCCGGCTTATAAGTTTTGTATAAAAATTTACGATACGAGGAGTATCAATGATTACGTAACACATAGACACGCGTTGACCCTTTTGGCGTTGATCGTGCGACGAATACAGAGAGGGCGCTCGACATCGCTATCACGGTACCTCTCAATTCTCAATGCCGAAAGGATTAACACCAGAGATGGGCAAAGTACTTTTCTAAATAAGAAAACGAATAATAGATCAACAATACTTCTCATCCGTTACCGTGTTTAATAAAAATTACAATCTTGGTCGCGAAATAAAATTATAGTTCACGAAGAATAGTTCATCTGTACAATTGTTCGGTCGAATAAACGTTGCGAATAGATCCCTATGCGGTGCTTTTATTGGTCTTATCTATTATTCGAAAACATTTTGCCTATCTCTGATCATTATGCATTATTATCCAGTGCAAATAAAAATTTGACAGAGGGCGAGGGGCGGGAGTTGGATAATGGTTATCGATCCTGTGAAACGTCCAAAACGTCCAGTGTCCCATTTAAATTAAAACTTATAAAAAGAAGAGACGATACATCGTCGAATATCCATTTCCTTTTTAGTATTTTTGTGGTACGGGGAGGGGGGGGGGGGGGAGGAGGAGGAGATAAGCTAGAGAAAAAGAATAGCGCGGCACTTTTGCAAATCATGGATGAGCAAAATTTTTATCTAGATAATTATTTCGAGTCACGAATAAAATATACGTACGTCTTTATCCGTTATTGGTTTAATAAAAATAAAAATTTGGATTACTATAGACGAATAGAATGAAATTACACTCAACGATAACTGATCGTTGTTACACAACTAACGCGAATGAAAATCTTATTGGAATAATAAACGATGGTACGGTACGATATTATACTATAGTAGTATCCCATATTCGGATAAACTTTTATTCGTCCAACGTAACGTATTATTTCATTTCGTAATTCAGTTGTAATTTGTATGAAAAAAAATGACAGATTCAATGTTATTTATTTATTTTTTTTTTTATTCATTATTTGAGTTTTCATCTAAATAAAATTTTTGCCCATCTTCGGGTTTTGGGTAGGTTCGCAACTTCTCTCGCGCGTTCCTTGCAGGGAAACTGAAAGGACAAAGTATTGCACCGTACATTGTCTGCTGAATCCACCCTAAAGATACACCTTATTACCGCTCGAGCTTTATCTATATGTACCTTCCTTAAACGATACTTTATATACAAGAACAATGTATAGAAATCGTATGCACAATCGCGTTTTATCGTAACAAAAATTTTACAAAAATTCATCGCGAACATTCTTCGTTGGAAATTAGAGTTAACAGAGTATCCCTAACATGTGGGTTCGAGATATAAAATTGAAAATACTTTTGTCAACGTAAATATTATTAAGCAACGGAGAAGGCCATTTGGCAATAAAATCGTTCATCGGTCACTTTCGCTCTGGAAAATCGCGTTCTGGAACGTGATGATTCACGCGATTCGTGTCACGATCGGCCAGAAACAATTCACGGACTATAGTCGGATGAAAAGTAATTGGCTGGCGCAAGGCCACTCGGATGTTACCACCACGCTTTACAGACGAACGCCCTTTGACTTTCATTGGTTCGTTTGGCTCAAACGAACAAGCAAATCCTTGTAAAATAAATTGATATTTGATACTGTTGTAAAAACAAATGGAATAAGTTATTGCACCAGTGTAATAATTGGAACAATATTTTGTCCCGTATGAACTTATCGAAATCCATCTCAGTCGAAAGACAAGCTTCATATACATATAACGTCTTTGGCTGTAATTTCAGTCCTCTTCACTACGAAAATTTGTCTACGATAATAATAATTACAATAATAATAATATATGTAATACTACATTATATACAGTATTACTAAAGGATCTTTACCCGTATAATAATAATAATAATAATAATAATAATAATATTAATAATAATTGTAATAATAATAAAATTATGAAACATTAATAAGAAGAATAAAACACATATACAAATTTAAATAACATACACATAAATGGAAGTGAAAAACTTACACGTTGGTCACGTGTATAATACGTATTGGTAAAATAAGGACTATTCCTTCTAATCAGGAATGACGGAACATACACATTTCCGAGATAATAAAAATACTATTTACAATAAATATGTATTTATGGAATATGAAAAAGTAAAAATAATCTCGATAGATAGCGGAAATGTAATAATATTCTAAATTTATTAATTCTTCTTTCCTATAAGCCGCTATATATCGAGATTATTTACAATTACAGCCTTAAATGTTATAAATATATAAAGCTTGTTCTAAGAATAGAACAAGTCTCGATAATTGTATCAGAAGTTAACGGTGCTTCGGTAGGAGAGAGTTTTAGGGACATGTGTAAAAATTATTAGCGCTGTTGTTCGGAACAAAGTTAATCCGAGGACAGGCGACGCCATTCAACGTCAGTTTTTCAAGCCAGTAACGAACCAGTACACAATTCCATTGCGGTACACCGATACACGAAGAGTAAAAAATGGCAGTTCATTTTTCTAATGCATTCCCCAAACACCAACTACCGAACCAAGAAATGTCAACCACTGTAACTTGGAGTTTTTTCATGTCCCAATCAATGGTGAATTTACCATGCAATTTTTTGTTGTCGTAACTTTTCTACGAAGAACAGCGTTAAATGTCCACTACCGTTGCTTTTACCTTAACCTTAGGACTTCTGGGATTTCAACCGATCTAACACATTTCTAGGTTACTTATGGCTCGTGTTGCTTTCATCGATTAACTTCTACTTTATCAAAATTTTATCTATTCTTACCAGTTTATAAATTGTTCTTTTACATTAAAAAAGATAGAAAAACACGAAGTATAAATATTACGATGTATTCTATCGTAATTACCAATTCAAGTTGGAGAGAAGTCTCGTGTATCCCTAGAAGTTAAACATGGCGAAAGTTGTTCCAAGGTTAAAAGTAGTGGCAGGATTCGCGGAAGTGGTACTCATCGACCAATCGAGTTTATCATCCGACTATAACCTCAAAACTTTATCGACAATCATTTTTCGTAAGACTTTACATCGATTGGTAACTTGTCGCTCGTTTCGAAAGAATAACGAGGAAACAACAATTTAAAAAATGAAAAAGAAAAAAAAAATGACGCGTTCCTCGCTACTGGCAAAATAGAGGAACGCGAAACGGAACAAATCAATAGAATCGTGTCAACAAAAATCGAAGAACGTGCACAACAATTAAGGCTCATCGTGGCATTATCGCGCGGCATAGTGAATCCATTCGATTTCATCGCATACCACCCCACATTTACATCGATTCACGGCGCTACTCTAAAGGCATTTATACAGGCGCGCGACGCGTTCAATATAATTTGTCCGTCCTTCTTCTCTTCTTTCACGTTCCACATTTACTCTCGTACTTCTCCGTGAAATTTTCCGCTATAAAAATTCATCTAATGTTATCGTTAACGTGCTCTTACAAACGTACTCGAATATATACAAATTACATATACGTATGCGTAAGTTCAGGACATTCTGGTACCGATATTCCCTACGTACAACGCCCCAAGTACCAACATTCCGATATCCATATGTACGTACGCGAGAAAAAACCTTAGTTCAACTCTAGACAAGTCTGTGCTCGCTGGATTCGTAAAGGTCCATCGTGTTTCGGGCATACCCGATAGCTTCGTTCTTCGTTTTAACCACGGACAACCAAGTATCGATAGTTGGATTCCGAACTGCATCCTCGAGAGTGTTGTTCGAGGCTGCAGCCAATGGCAGGCGCTTCTAGCCAGAGCGTTCGGGTAGCAAACACGTCCAACAATCGACAGACAGTCACCAGCCTCCGAGTCCATAGAGATCCTCGTGGTTCCTGGTGCGTGTCGCGAAGCCATCGACCGGTATCGTCGCCTTGTCATGGTCCTTCCCCGGCGCGGAGTCGGAGAGACCTATAGGTGGGTGGTGTTCGAGGCATGACGTTGTTTTCTAGGTTTCCAGGCCGGGTACAAGGCTATGGAAGGTCTGGATGTCATGGAAGGCTCTGCCGCAGCTCTGGTTGTTGTTTCTCTCGAATTTTGCTAAATCGAAATGTTCGTCCAGAGACTGAAGCTCGACCAGACGTTCCTCCAGACTTTTCGCAGAGTCCGCGAATCTGGAGAAGTCGCAGATCCTGTCGGGGTCGACCACGTCGGAGGTTTCCATCATGCTGACGTCGCTGGATCTCGTCACGCTGATGAGCTGGGAACCAGAGTCGTCCAACTCGCCAGGGAAGATGACGGAGTTGCAGCAACTACTCGGAGAGGTGGTGGTGCTGGTACTGGTAGTCGTGTTCGCGGTGCTCGTGTTCACGATCGTCGTTCCCGAACGAACGTCCACGGAACTCAGACGGTCCTCCGAGTAGACCAGGTGATGGTGATGCGGGGACTCCGGTTCCTGGATCTCGTCTATGTGGGAGAGCAGCCGTGGAGTGGGCGGCAGGATGTAAAAGTCGCTGAACACATCGTCCTGGAGGTCGAGGTCGTCGTGCCTTTGACGTTTGGGGCCGAGTCCCTCGTTCCTCGTGTCGTCGCTCAATCTACGAGGAAAAAATACGATCTTAGCGAAACTGAGCTCTACGAGTCTCGGTAGAGGAGTGCCTAAATTCTCAACCATCTCGAAACCTAACCCAACTTCATTGGACATTCTGGAATAATGTTAACTTCCTTTTCAAACCAAACCTGATCTAACTTTAACAACGTCATCCAAGGTAATTTTATTTTTTCTCGCAATTTCGCATCAATCAATTCTCTGTAATTCCTTTTGATTGTTAGGTGGGAAGAAATTTGTTAAAATAAGTTCTCGTTTCGATGATACTACTCCGTTAATTGATGTTATTTCAAAGCCGTGATAACCTATTAGAAGGTTATCTTTGAATTATTACTCGCAAAGTATCGCGATACTTCTGCGATGTCTTTTTCAATATTTTTTCATTCTCCCGTGAAAACTAAAACCAGGGTTGAAAAGACTAAACGCAATTTTATTTGCGTAACGTTTCGACCCCTTGCAGGTACCTCCATTCAATCATTCGATATACATACTTTTTTTGTTTCTGCCTGCACACTTTTCTATTTGGAAAGACAAAAAATATTTTGTAGTATATTCGTTATTTGACATATATGACAATCATAAACGCGAAGCTAGGTACATGAAAATTATATAATATTATCTTAGAACGTAAGAATCGTTAACTTAGAAATCATGCGTATAATAGAGAATATAAGAATAATAGTACGAATGGAATATATTAAAGAGAATAAAGATTGAGATGAACATTAAGCTGAAATGCACAACAATTAATAAATTACAATATCGACGTGCATCTTTATTTCAGAATAAGAAGTATTAGTATCTGGATACGTAAGTAGACCCTTCCTGTGATTATTCCAATTAAATCTACTTTATCTGTAAAGAATCTACTAAACGAAACGGGATTCCTGTTCCTTTCTTCTACCGCTAACAGAGAGTAAATGCTTACCGCTGCCATATTGTTTTATAAAAATGATCCCAGAACGAACAGCTTAACGTCTTTTGACCGAGACCCGCTAGGCGGTTAGAATTGGTAAGAGTTAAGAGTCGACAGTCCCGAAGATATTGCGCAACAATCTTGCGTGATTCACTGTCGATTGCGTAATTTATATTATGTGAAACGAATCTCTTCTAGCCATCGCGATTAAGATCTCGCGCTCTTCTTCCGCCTCTGCGTACATTCAATCGACGAAATCTAACCTATCCGTTGTCCTTTCGTTGCGAAAGTTATACAAGATACAGTCGACTGTCTTTTCTGATCCAAATCGAGATTTCATCAATTTCATTGTTAGCTTGGAAAAAAATTACTAACATTGACCTATTTTTGACCCTGCCAGATATATGTATACGCCTCAGGGATGCTACGCGTCCTACTTTCTGTACGACAATCCTACAATCATACGATCGTGTCCTACATCTTACTTTTGTTTATGTATAAATTGTCCTACTTCAAGTTTTCCACTATCAGCAATTGAAATTACGTATTCATATTTGAATTTGTCATACCTTTAAAAATGGTAAAATTTTGTTTTTCGCGACACCCACCTTTTCCTCGAAGACGCATCGTCGTCGGTCACGCCGACGATAAGGTTGCCAGAAGCGTTGTTCTCCTTGGTGGAATCGTTCAGATACGTGACCACCGGAAGACCGTAATTCCTCGTCTTCTCGTCCCGATTTTCGCGCTGGAGCCGTCTAACAGCGTTGTTTATGAGAACCGATCTGCAGAGGCTGGCCTCCGGGTCCTCGATCCTCCTCAGCTTACCGGCGGAGATCTTCAACAAACGACGACGTTCTTCTCTCGCGCGATACTTTGCAGAAATCATCGTGGGTCGGCTCCTACGTATCACTAGATCCTCCTCCAATCTCATCTTAGCGTCTGAAACAGATGTCGAAAGAACAAAAATTACTCAGGCATTCTACCATCAGACTGCGGATGTTTATGAATTTATAATAAATGAAAATACGGTTATACCGATTAGAAGATAGTGACCTACAAAATTGTTACGATAAAACGAAAATTGAGAGAGTTGCGCGCATTTGAAAAATGTGCAAAATTTTAATGAATAAGTTTGTCGCGTATTACATATACATTGCAAAACGAAGGGTTAAGCGAACATGAGATAATCCCGTCTTCAACGGCGAAATTCTGTTTACAAATCGTAAGTTGACGATGTAATTATTGATGTCGTGCCGCGACCAGTGTTCGGTTCTTCCGGTCAGATAAGAAAAAGAAAAAAAGAAAATGCTCGCCTAACGGTATTACCGAGAAACGTTAAGACGCGCCTGCGACTATAGAGGGCAGACTAGCGGTACGCAAGTACACGCGTATTTACGTGTTGCGTTACGCCGACCGATAATTGGGCCGGTTTTCACGTATTCTTTTCCGCTATTGTCGCGACCGACCCAAATACGAATTACCATCGTTCCGAGGCTGCACGAAACGGACGTATTCTGGCTGGAAATCTTTGATCGAGAAACAGAGACGAGGAGAGACGAACGACCGGAAGGTTTCGCATTTAAAATGAACCGCATTACGATTCTACAACGCTTTCAGAAAGTTCCTCGTGTTACACCAGGTTGTTCCCAACTTTGTCGACCAGCGAAAAGAAAAGATTCGTGATTCTCGTTTAACCATTCAACTAAAAAAGTGTGGCGAAAGAAATTTAGTAATTTTTTCGTTAACGTGCTAATTAGTTTATACAAGCAAATAAAACGACGCAATTGTCCATGTTACGTGTACAGCTGTCGTAGAGTTATCATAGATAGAGTAAAGGGAGCCTTCGGTCGTCCTACAACTAAAAAGAGAAACGAAACCACGATAGCCTGTCTGTCTTTGTCTAGCAGCGCATGCGAACAAGGATACGGTGCCGTGCACGTTCTTCCGAATATCTTCTTGCCAGCGCTGAAATATGCTGAATTTACATAAGAATCGGCTAACGTTTCGTTTACTCACGACGCCGCCCCGTACGAGTGTACGTTTTCGATATGCTATTTCTTCCTAACCTATAAACCTTAAAAGCGTCTATCGCGACGCGATATTCAAAGTCAACGAGACGTTTTCGTCGAAAACTAGCAACTGACAACTGACAACTGATAAACCAGTCTCGAGATGTAAAGCAAACTATATCGAGAGCTGACGATTGTTTTTCAAATAAGGTGTACCCTCCCTCTCGAAAGTGGATGCGACCCCGTGATCAATCGAGCTGCTTCCAGAACTGTTGAAACGTTGGACGTCGGAAAAGAATCTTGCGTATCGTAACGATCTTCAAACCCTACAGTCTAGTCTTTTTTTTATTTTCATCATTTTACGTTTACGCGTTCCGTGAAATATCGTAAAGTCGGTAAAGTGCCCTTGGTCATGGCTTTTTCTTCCATGGGTAATTGCACCACTCTGCGTAACGGTTGTGTGGATCGTGTTATACAAGGCTGATTATGGAAAATTGCATCGAATTATGTTGTCCATTGGAATAGTAGACCGAGCGAAATATGCAAAAAGTAAGTACGCCGATACCAACGTTGAGAAAAAGAATAAAGGAATTTAAGATTCATCGTTAATTTCGAGCTTGTCGGTATGCGATATAAATTGAAAGCAAAGGGTATTAATTCGTAATTATATTACTCTCTTTCCCTTATGACACAACTTATTTTAATTTGTACAACCTATTCGATCACGTGCTCTCTATTTTTTAACAAGGTTGGTAAACCTGGTTGTAGGGGTTAACAGTCGACGTGGAAACGTTAGGTTCGCGCGGGAATCGGTTTATTTTTACTAGTCACGGGAACGACCAGATATTCTTTCCTCGAAATGAGTCACGCTCATGTTTCTGTAGCTAATAATTAGCGTTTAGCTGGAAGGGATGAATCTCGCGTAAAATTATTTCCGCGAATGATCGGTTGAGTCACGCGCTCGGACGGAAATAATTTCGAAAATAAATTGTTAAATTAACCGACAGATGGCACCTCCGGCACCTTTATGTGCCAACGGCAAGATTGGCCATCGCGCAACATTAATCACGTCGAAAGAATAGACGATTCGGAGTGCCGCGTGACACTTGTTGCTAAATGATTTATTCGTATCATACCGAACGTCGATCGATGCGCGTCAGGTCTCCGTTTAAACGTTAAACATTGTTGATTGGTCTCAAGATCGCGAACATTATTTACGAGTGCTAGTTTCGACGCGGAAAGAAACCATTTTTCGTGAAATCCCGATGGCGTTTATTTCGAGGAAAGGGGTATGTATAGTTGCGGAAAGGATACAAATGTAGCGTTGGAAGGTTACTTTAATTTTGTTGTCACGGAAAACAGGGAAGAAGCATGGTTCACCGAGAGACGATTTTACGCTCCAAGTGCGCCTAAGCTAACTTTCTCCACGGGGGAAAAAACCGTCATGGATACACGTTACCTAACCTGTAAAGTAGTCTGCTTTAGAGTCGCTGACTCTGCGCGTCGTCCTTTCCCCACCCCTTCCAGTCAGTTGCTGCATGTGCGCCCGCGCGCTGACACGCACGGACCTGACACATACACGGTCGCGCGCGCGTCCTCCTCGTTCCCTTGCGTATCGTACCTTCTCTCTCTCTCTTCGCTCCCTCGTCATTTTTATCCGGTACAGTTATTCGAAACAACGTAACTGTCGATACGATCACATTATTCATGCGGCACGGCCGAAGCAAACAAACTAGATCTCGATCCTGCAAGGGTAGTTAAACGCGATGATGTCTTTCGTAACCTTCGAATACAGTCGCGAAAATGTAAGCACGATAGAGATATAGGTATTAGAATTCACCTAGACTAAAGAAGGAAGAACAGCGATACTCGATTCTAGTAGATAAAGTTGATATCATGAAGCGTTAAAACGAGAACATCTGACGCGGAGACGGACGACGGTTAAATTTAAATTGCGCAAGTTCGAATTTCTATTATCGCGAATCTCGATGGAGATAAATTCTCGAGTGCCGTCGAAAAACGCGCGATAATGCTCGGTTCCCAATTTCCCTGGAAGTCGTCCAATTCACTCGGGATAATCGTTTTGAAAACTAATACGTCACTTTGATGCCGTTACATCCGATCTTACATCATAGTATATAGCGTAGAATACCACGGTATACATATAGTGTTTGGCAATTAAACGAAGCTTTGACCTCGGCCGGAATTAGATCCATTTGAACGCGTCATTTAAAAAGACAAATACATACATATACTTGACTCTTTAAGGATCACTGGTCGCATTCGAACTCTATTCGCTTCGGAATTATTACGCGTTCCCGTCCTTCTAAATGTTTTCCGACCAATCAAAAATACATCGACAAAAATGTTCCCGCCGTTCGGATGATCACCTCGGCTGCCTATTATCCCCTATCGATATCTGTTCTCGGCGCGAAATAAGGAAAAAAGCATTGGCTAGTCACCATATCGAACCGTTCGAAGTAGAAAGCGGTCGGTGCATAGGGGGATGGACGGGTCAGACCGTTGGCGTCCGTCCGTTCCCTGCAGGGGCCTTGAAAGGAATGCGCAGGTAAAAAGAAATCGGCGAGCGAGCACTTTTACACGCTTACAAATAAATGCGGCCAGTGAACCGCTCGACAACGCTCTTTTATCGTATAACGTCCAAGATGAACAACATTCTTACCCGAGTAAAAGACTATCTCGAGTATCGACCGAAAGATAAACGCTTATATTATGTACAACAAAAACCAACTTATCCTTATCGCATGAAAACGATTCGAATAAAAAAAAAATCAACCTCGTACATTACCAATTCTACGAAAATGAAGAATAATTTTTTATTTATTTATACGTCCAGCACATTACCGGTCGGTAAAGTGTTAACGGTCGATGTTTATCTCGCGGATCAAAATTATCACCGTCGATTATACGTTGCAGTTCGTACCGTTTGGAACTTTTTATTCGCGCACAGAAAAAAAGAAACGCGTGCGTGCAATTTTTCGATCGCGACATAATTTCGGCCCGTAAAGGTGAAAATTAATTCGCGACACGGTAATTAACAGGCCATTAAATTTTGACCGGCCTGTTTTATCGACCGTGTTAAAATCGATGTTTTATCGGCTCTTTTTCGCGTCCGTAGGTATTCAGTGCATGCGCTGTCCTCGTTACACGTTAATAAACGTATTTATAATTTGAACCAGGCTAGCTTCGATGCGAATTACACATGTTTTAGGCGTTTCGAGTTAAAAATTTCTAATACTCGCGCTGTCTTGATTTTTAAATTGCAAATTTCCACTGCTACCGTCCTACAACATGTGGTAACTTAATCATAAAATACCAAAACACTGTGAAAAAGAAATGATTCGTTTGGAATCGTATAATATTAGAAGAGAATGGAATGGTATTTTTATTTTTCAAACAAAAATAACCAACGAAACTTGTAAAACAATATTTATTACATTTAAACAAACGTTCTATATTTAGCTACGATAAGACAATAACCGGATTCCCGCGTATTGACTATTCGTGAATAAGGAAAGTATTTTTATTTCACGTATTCTAATGCGAGCAACAAGAAACAAAGAAGATGTATATTTAATTTATTTACGGTACGTTTGCCTTTGTTTGTCGCAAAATCGGAACCCTTGGTTACGTCAACAACGATACGATAAAGACGCTACGAAATTTTGCAAAACACATACGTGTCAGTTTTCGTTCGCATAGGACTACGAGTAACACGACTACGATCTTCGTAGAACGTCAAAAGGGAAAGCGATACAGGGATCGAAGCAACATTGTAAGTCGGCTGTCGGAACTCACTTTCGAACTATGCAAAACTGTATCGACGGTCGTAGGCTCGCTACACTTTCCACATTCCTTCGAGAGAGACACATGTAAACACCAGAGAAATCCAAAGGACGAACCGACCGCGACCGGTGGAGTAACAGTTCCCGGCGCAACACACTCGACGCGAACCAAGGACGAACGAATATATCGTTTTATACGCTCGATGGAAATTTCGACGGCGAAACGTCGCGTGTTCGCGAGTTGGTTCGCGTCCGCGGAGAGAATTTGCGTTTCGCGTGAGACGCAGTCGGTGTCTCGGGTTGATCTGTGCGTCACGCGTAATCGCGGCGTACGTACGACGACAGCCCGTACGACAACAAAAGTGTTATCGAGAGTCGCGTGACGTCACGACTGGCCGTGTGTATACTACTACCGCGTTGCAGGCGCATGCGCAACAGCCGTTTCCACCGACACGGCAGGTTACGTACGCGCACACATCGCCGCGAGACACCGTTCGTCTGGCTCTGTCGCGGGTGGGCGCATTTACCGACGAACATGGCCCGTGCCCGATGAAAAACG
Organism: Hylaeus volcanicus; assembly: GCF_026283585.1. NCBI lineage: Eukaryota > Metazoa > Arthropoda > Insecta > Hymenoptera > Colletidae > Hylaeus > Hylaeus volcanicus. Next base: position 25,615,768 of record NC_071981.1, read on the forward strand.
GTATCACTTTCTCCTTGTACGCGAGAAAAAGATACGAGGCGTTCACGAGGGACTCGATTATCGTTTCAGGATTCGTAACAGACGCTTGGTTGCGTTTAATACCGTTACCACGATCTTATCAGCGAATACTGTTGCTTTAGCCGCGAACTCGTATTCGCTGTCAGCTCAGACGTAAACCTCTACTCGATTAGCGATTAAACCACATAGATTCGGTGCAGTTGACGGCTTTAACCTCTCGGGAGAGATAGATATTAAAAAATCGTGTTTCGTTGTTCGTAATTTAGCCAAAAACGTATGTATATCATTTTGTTTGAGTTGAACACATCGGTAGCGCGCGGCTTTGGTTGCCCTTCGCCATTGCGTCAGGTACCCAGCCGCGCGCATGTATGCATAAACACGTACGCGCGATACTCCGGTAAGGATTCCTCGGTGCCTCGTTAATTGCGCCAACGCGAGTACTTTTACTCTGTGGCTCGAATAATGAAACGGGCAAGTTTCTTTTTTGAAACGCGCACGACCGTACCCTCCTCTCCTCCCGCCCTCTCTACTGTCCGCGGTGCTTTGAATTTCATCAGAATTAATGCGCTTCTTTTAAACGGGCCCTGAGCGCTTTATCTCCGCTGGCGCGCTCGCGTCGATAAACTCGAGGAGAAAGATATCAATTAAGAGAGATATCGACGGTCGTTCGCGATTCAACGATAGTCGGAAATTATTCATATAGAACGAATATTTCTACCAATGATGCTTTTCAACTAAAATAACGCGTCTTCTAATACGAGTTACCACGCTAGGTATAACACGACAAGTGTTCCTACTCTCTACGTCTATATTATATTATTATTATTTCTACACAACTTTCTTCCGAACCTTGCAAGAGCACTGATATTTTAAGCAGTTATTAAGTAACCGTGAATTGGAAGCAAAAGCAAAGAAACGATTGCCTTTCCTGGTCTATTTTAAGAAGCATCGCAACCGTGGTTTCGCGTGTCGCTTGTCCGCGTTAAGATGTCGCCATTGTCGTCGTGGCATTGTCACGAAACGCGATGGATCCTCGGCGATACTACCAACTCGTACAGACAAAGCCGTTCTAAATAAGAGCGATTTTTTCCACCGTTTTCTTCGCTTATTGCGGTTACAGGAGAAAGTCGACCGAATGGTCACGGCCTATTTAACGATTGCTTCGTGCGATTTCAACGGTCGCGTGCACTTTAAACCGTACAAGATGAAAAGAAATTGGAAGGACACCGAAAAATCAACCGTTCCGAGGGAAATGTGTCGTCGACAAATAGCTGACGTGTACGCGTTTTTCAACTCGACGAAAGGAAAAAAGAAAAAACTCCTGGCAAAGTTTCCGGAACAGATTTAAATTCGTATCTGCTATCATAATTTCAAGCTGTTTTCGAAGGAACGTATTCGTGAAATATGTTTCAACCGCGTTCATGGTGATCGATCAGATTCCTTGAAAATCATGCGCCAGATATTAAAAGAAGCGCTATGAGTAATTGGAAAAACGGAAAGTTGTAACGAGCTGGGGGAAACGGTACAGCGTCCTTCGTGGAAACGAGCCTTGTACCGAGCCAGGGGAGAGGGGAGCAGTGTACGTTATCGGAGTGAATCTTAAAGAATCTTTGTCTCCCGAGAACGTTATCTCGGGACTGTATCTCCTTCCTATCTTCCTTGACGTGTTCGGTTCGATTTTTAAAGCATTCATAAACAGATAGATAAAGGCTTGGATATAATACGATAAGGGCCATACCCTTTCAATTATTTAACATATTTGATATGGTTTGCTTTTAATTGTAACTTTGATAAAGTTAAGCATGAAACGATTATGATATTTTTCCAAGAATTTGTCGTGAAAGCGAGTCTCTAAACGGGGCGACCAATTAGGTTGTCGCAGGAAGACCCACTTTCTAGCGAACGGACCAAGGACTTGGCCAGGCCACGACGCGACGCGACGCGACGCGACGCAGGCTTGGTATAAAAGTGCCACGCGTCGGAAACCGTTGATAAACGTATGGGGTTTCAAAGAAACGAACTGGGAAGCGAAAGTGGCAAGAAACGGGGGAACATGAAACTGAACGATTTCGATTATGTATTACGTACTGCCAACCTTATGGCAACACGACCGAGTCTTACGTCAAATCGAATCGACCCGGTGACGGTGACGCGTTTGCTAAGTTTTATGAGCCGTAAGCGGTGATTACACGACCTTGGTACTTGGCCAGTATTAGTTGCTTGCCGTGCAACGCATTTTGCATCAATCAATATTTCCTCTTCGATAAGAATCACCGATCCATTTATCGTAAAAAATCTTTGCAACTGGAAATAATGGTATCGCTGGTATTTCTCGTAATGACAGTCGCACGAATTGTTCCTGTAAAAGTTGCGAGCGAAAGAATTATTCGATATTTACTCTATACAAATCATCGTTAGTTTTTCGACGAGTAACGGAAAAAAGATTAATTGTTTTTACCTTTTCCCTATGTTTGGTTCGTGTATTCTTTTTTCTCATAAAAAAAAAAAAGTTTCAACGACAAACAAAAGCTCTGCAAAGTGCGCATTCCATTGCATAATAACCGCGATATTTGAGCAAAAAGAAAATATATAATAACGCGCCCGATGCAACAGGTTGAAAAATTCAACGAATATAAAAATCCACTTCCAATGAAATTTCGATAAAATTTCGATTCGCAACGCCGCGTAACCTCTAAACCTGCTGGATAACACGGAAAGAAGTAAGGAACCCCTCGCTTTCATCGAACTAGCGAGGTTAAATTACAAGTATTTGTATTTCAAATGAATCGATATTATTTTTATTTTCGAATAACTGCATTAAAAATAACGGTTCAAAATTCATTATTTTCAAATAATTATTTCATATTATCATTTCGATTAAAGCATGCCCAGGCCTGGACACAGATTCTCTAACAGAATCGAGACAAATCAGAGGACAAAATACATACGCGTTGCCCTCTCTCGAATCGATGACCTCCTCCCCTCCTCTTTCGTGTTATTATTCGAGCGAATCGTACGCACAAGCACCGCATTATCAATGGCAGATTGATCGCGGCGACTGGGCCGAAATTGATCGTGAAAAAGAATCACCGATATTCTCCTCGATACCGATACGCATTCAACGACAGTGTCGCAACCATATGGAAACTAATTCCGCAACAGTTTTTCTATTAGCGCCGGTGTTGCGTAACCTCGAACACTACTCGAGGCTTTATTTGTCTAACAACAGGTTTTTCAAAACTATTATGTAATTTCTAAAGAGGTATTACGGCGGCCACTACACGCATCTCGCGCGACATCGTTGGGTGTGCAGGTAACGAATGTGTGCCCGATTCGTCGCGTAGCTCGATTTCAACCCTGCACAGGGTGTTCCGAATTACGCGCTGCTGACAATTCTCTCGTTAACGGATCTGAAAACGTCGAATAAATTTCTATGCGTGTACCAGGTATCACACGTGGCATTTGCGTGGAACGTGCGAAAAATGCTACGAACGTTGTTTTTAAATCTGACCTCGATTCTTCGAAAAGTAGAATAGAAAGTGTAAGTTTAACAAGTATCAACTTGGTTACAAGTTGTTTGTCGTCAACCGTGGTAGAACACGTTGAAAAATGTAAAAGCTAGAACCCTTTAGGCTCGAAGCTCGATCATCGCGCGTAAGGTTCGAAAATTCAGGTTTTATATTATCGCTAGCCCCGAGCCGTCGATCTTTAACCCGTACTCGGTCGTTATCGGACGGCCTCCGCATTTCTTGCCCGGCGAACTTGCTCGCGCTGTGTAACTTCGTGAATTTCGCTAGGATGCAGCAAGCACGTCGAGAGTCCGTACGTGAAGCGCAGTATTCCGTAGGTCTCGAATTTCACGTAGCAGGAAACATTAACGACCGTGAGCTTACTTTGTTGTCCGCAGCCTGCCGCCCGCCGTAAAGCCACATCAATACACGGCAATCACGCTAAGAGCAGATGTTATCCCCACCAACGCCGCCCCACTATTCCTTCGGTCTCGAGCCAGAGAGATCGGTCGAGGTTCGGGTAGGGATGAATCGGCTCGTGTCGCCGATACTCGGGCTCTTTCCCCACCCTCGCCCTCGTCCAGTAGGCGCGCGCGTGTATCCATCGCGAATCAGGGTCGTGTGCCGCCAACGTTGTATCCTTAATACGCGATTCTTGTTTAATTTTGCGCTCCCTTATCGGTGCGGTCGACCTTATCGATCACGTCGGAAGTGACAGATACGAGAGAACGACATCAAGATTTCTGATATCGTTTCCACGTTGATCGAGGTAAAGATGTACGAGATCGTTTTGGAACACGACCGACTGTAGCAGGTTTACTACGTTCTACTACTGTCTCTATGTGCCATTTATTTAATAAAACAACCAAAAATTGACTCTCTTAAATCCTATGTCTAACTTCCTAATTGTCGATTTAATCGATGTATAGTTGCATATATGTATAGTATATACGGCCAGAAATAGTATTTAACTGTCCCAAGGTCGTGTTAACAGCATCGTGTGCCCATGCGTTTAGACGGCACTGAACTGCCCCTTCTCGTGTATACCGCGAGCGACAGGTAAATATAGCGTGACCAATTCAACCAAACTATCGTCGATGCTCCAGCGGTGGCTACGGCCCTGACACGTGTCTCGTGCCACGTACGATGGTGTGCGTGTTTCAGCAGCACGAAGAGGAAAGCTACTCAGGAGTGGGGGAGAGGAGTGTATCGATAGAGGGTGGGAGCGGGAGGAGGAGGAGGAGGAGGAGGAGGAGGACAGCCACAACGTCGTTGTAGGTAGAGTGTGACGTCACACGTTCCACCAGCTGGTCGGGAGACGCGCCACTCTCCTTGTTGCCATGCCCGTGTTTTTGCTGCGATAGCGCAGGTGAGGGGGCCAGACCAGTCGACACTTGCGGGACCTAGCAACTTTTCGGGGGCCCGAGTGGTTAGACGTTGAAAGGTGCATGTGCATTGTACCGTGCACCATCAAATCGTGCGCTTCGATGTAGGCTTTTAAATAAAGAGCGTCGAAACGACGCGTCATCCCGTTGCATCGTCGTAACAAATTATTTTACGCATCGTTCTACTAATTTTGGTAACCGATCGTTTCGTCTTTTTCGGGACGATCAATTTTGATAATTAAAGGGATCGCGCTTAACAAATTACGCAAAAGTTCCTTGTTATTCCGAACATATATTTATAATTAAGCGCGCGCCCAAGTTGAATAAAGTAACCGCGATTTACGTTTAATTAATACGTAATTCGTTATTGGTTTCTTTGTACTGTGGGTGGAGTTGTATTATTCGCTGTAAAGCCGCGTGACGAAATCCTTTAATTAGCGAGCGATAGATACGCTATCGAGAATAATCTGCGAAGCACGAGCAGATAATATTCTGTGTCGATAGCCGCCAAGTATGGCACCGACTAGTTCACCGAGCGAAAGTTTCGACGACTTTTCTCGTTCGCTGACGCGAAACGCTCAACCGTCGACAAACGGTGAAAATCTTTGTCGCTATTGAGACTACTACCAGCACGGTAATCCTCCTCTATTTCTAGCCAAACGTCCTCCGAGAATGCGTCAGAGGTTCCCATCTCCCCAACTCATTAAATATTTCTACTTAAACTATAAAGACACGGAACTAATTTCTACGCTTAATAAAATCCACGTATGTTATCAAAAGCGAAAGAATTTACCTGTGGCACGATAATTGATCGTCCCTCGCCAAAGGTGGTCGTTAATAGGTTAAAAACAGCTCTGCGAAGGGTTGACCCGTTTCTGATGGCATCGAACGTTTCGAAGACACGACGACATTAATGACGTTAACGCGCCGAGGATTTCCCTGAAGGCGTGTATCGCGTATATAAGCGTGACGTAATGCAGGCATTAGTAATTATTGTGGCATAATGCCTGTGTGACGCGCGCCAGCCAAGCATTTATGTCCACGCTGATGGAAGGAAACGCGTGCCTAAGGGAATTCATAAAACTGAGCGAAGCAACTCCACTGCCGCGAGGGCTGTGTGTATACATATACATGTATGTATGTGCTTCGGAGCTCCTTTGGATTTCCGCTATTGCAAGCGATGCTTTGCATTCTGAGGATGTCGCATGGTTCGGTGATCCCCGACTCGTATTATCAATAGCTTTCGTGTATTGCTTGTTTCTCTGTTACGCGGTTTTAACTCTGAAAACGAGCGTTTTGAACGAACATTACGTCGTTAAATGCGAAAAGGTAATATACGATTATAAATTGAAATAGTAAGAAACGCGTAGAAATTAAACTGACGATCGCGATACGAATCTCGATTCGTCGGCGTTGTAGCACAACTCGAAGTTCATTTTTATTTAATCGTTCGATGCTGATGCCGCGTGCAGTAACGTCCTCTCGCGTGTCGGCGCTCGCGGAAGGTCAGTGACAGAAAAACGAGATCGCAGTTTCTCGAAGCGAAGCCCCCAGTCATCGTCCTCCCGAAATTTCGATTGGCGTCGCGCTTACAGCGCCGCCTGGCAGCCACCTCGGTACTACACTCGGCTCGAAACTCATTCCAGGAGTGAACGAACGAATGCGCATACGCACGCCGCGGCCGCGGCCGTCTCTATTAAACCGTGCGTTTCCATCGTAAAGGTGCGTTTACGTGCCCGGCTGTTAACCCCTTTCTCAAGCGGATTTAATCAGGACCATAAGCTTGTTGCGCCTCCTAACAAAAACGTTGCGATATGGATACGTACGCGCAAACTTTTCGACGATATCGATATGCTAGGTGTTTTAGTAAAGAATATAACCAGGGAGATTTCTCTGCGAAGAATGTCGCGCAAAGACATCCTTTTCGGTCACGTAACCCCTCAATGATACAACGATACATTCATTGGCCACCATTTTTAAAGCAGCGTGACGCAAGGGCCCGATAATCGTTGGTGAGTTTATAGAACTCGTGTTACAAGCGGAGAGAAATGAAGAAGTAAACGGTAGGTAGTTTGGAGCTAAGTACACGGAAAGATTAAGTCACCGAGTCTTTAATAAACTTTGTCACGCACCGAAGTATAACGAAAGCTACCACTTGCGACACTATCTTACCGCTGTGCGCTTAGAGACGAAACGTTTCCTTTCTATCGATACGCTGTATTTTCGTGGTTGTAGGATATAAAAATTACAGAATGAGATTCAAGAAAAGTTCCTGCTGGTAACGAGTACGAACGCGTTCGACCTATCAAGGTTATCTTGAAATACATACAAATTATTTTTAATCCGCGCAGTTGAAAGACGAAGAAGATTTATGCACAGTTCGTTTGTATACGAAATTTGTTCGGAATATACATTCCTTACCTCGAGCATCGTTACAAATTGTATGGAGATGGAGAAATCTTAATACGGGAGCATTTTAATTTACATATAACACGATAGGCGGCGTGTCCGAGCGTTCGACGTCTCCGTCGAGTGCAATTCAACCTGCCACCGATTACACGCCGCCACATCGAACCGACCTAAACGCACCTTAATAACACGTTCAAGACTCCAATCTATTTTCGTCCGCGGATTCGCCATAGAATGAGATCAGTGCGCTAAATTTACAACGGGTCCCTCTCTTTACGCGCTGGAATGTTATCCTCTCTCTTCTGCCATGCTTGCTGGATCTTGCGCGGCGTTCGTCGTTAAATAGATTCGTTTCGAATTTCCTTAGCACGGGGGCGCAACAAAATTGCCTTTTAGTCGCCAGTCGCTCGTACTAACCTCTCCTCGTAAGAGTTTTGTTAGAGTGCAAAGGGTAAGCATTCGGTCTCGGAAATATACGATAAGAGAGCTAGTTCAGACTAACGACGTATTGTTTACGACATGTTTTGTTGTGCTGGAGTATATATCGCGCGTCGTAAGAAATCACGATGCTCGCTTGCCAACCATGTTTTTATTAGTGCGTTGCAAAGTGACATTTCGTCTTGGCCGAGAAGACGACACAATCGACCGATACCGATGCGCGGATCGCGCGTGACCTTTGCTCGTCGCAGAGATAGTCGACGGGGAACGATTTTGCTCTCTTTGCGGAGATCTAAAATTTCAAAGTTCAACTCTGACCTCGTCGAGCGTTGTCGAAGCATTGGGAAAAGTTTCCTCAGCTCCGTGTTCTTTTGCAGCGTTAACGTGTCCCTGTATCGGACCAGGGCACGTATGAAATCATTTTTCAAATGATCAACATATTATTTTATTTTATTTTATTTTACTTTATGATTACTTTGATAGCTACTGTCACGTTTGACGTAACATCGTCTGAAATATTATTTACATTTTGGTTATACGTAATTTTACTTTTACAAACATTAAAAAGAAATGCGCGTACAGAATCGTAGAAAATGGTCTTCGTAGCAGTGCAACAATTGCGAATGGCTGAGAAGCCATCCGACTATGGAACCGTGCCAAGTAATCCATTCCTTGACGATTTTATTCAAAGAGGTCAGAAACAATGGCGGTAAAAGGTGTTTCACTCGATCGCATACTACGATCTTCCAACTCATTGTTTTCTCGTTATTCCATCTATACCGCAACGATCCCATGGATTGTTAATTATATACTTAAAGCAAAAGGGAAATTACGTACGACGAAGGTACATTGAAACGGGGATCGATGGATAAGCAAATGAATTGTATATTTTGACGTGGTTATTTTTACGCGAGTCGCGGAAGCGTACGTTTCGGTTCGCGTTACTGGCAATTCTAGTTAATTGGGTTATTTTTCGCGCGACCCTGGGAAGCTTTGCTCGATACGGTCGTACCGGTCGCGATTAGGAAAGAGAACTCGACGCTAGAGCAAAGAAAAAAGAAGATAAAAGAACCGGACGATTTTTAAAGATCCTAAGAGATGCTCTTTCTAAATAATCAAAAAATAAATAGACGTCACTTTTTCAGACGCGCAAATCCTATTATTACAATGAATCTCGATAAGACGCGTTAACACGCGAGATAATCTCAGGAATGTGTAAGGGACGATTTTCAATGATGGCGTTTAAGCGACGTTGATACTGGCCCCGGGCCAAGCGCGTAACAATCACCTTGACGACAACTTTCTAGAATCTCTGACAGAGTGTGATTAAAATGTATTTCAGCGTTACGAGTGCACCGTTTTCTGTCCTGTAAGTAAAAATGACGCGTGCCGCACGACTAGGCTTATCAAGCCTGTGTCCCTTTTAACCCTTATAATAGCAACGGGAATGTCAAATATTAGTAAAAGTAACCGTTAAAATAGGAATACAATTTTCTTCTAATCTAGGGTTGGTAACCCTACGGTCGACCGAGTAAAATCGTACCGCTCGAGGTTCGCGAGCGCGCCTCCTGATCGGTAATCGATACTGGGTTAGCTCAAGAAATTAGCACGAGTATGTTTTGTTCGTTGCGCCGCGAACCGGAGATCGAGTGCGAATCGGAGAATGAATTAAAGGAAAAGTCGCTAACCTGTACACTTGAGTCGCGTCGATGATTGGTTTGTTTAATTTTTCGATCAGCATTGTTCGAACAACGGGCCGATCGATACGTTAGAAACTTCCATTCGACGATATTTACAAACGACCGCGTGCAATTCTAACGCAATCGTGGCGCCACGAAGAACCAAGACTTCTGTTACGCGGTCGGTCTAAAGACTACCTTGACATCCTAATGACGATATCACAGGTCGAAAAGGTAATTCTCCGCGATTAGAGGAGCCTTGAACGGAAGGAAGAATCGAGGTGGTCAAGGGAGGAAGGAACGTGGGTACTAGGTTGAACGCTACTTTGAGCGGCCCACTTTCTTTACTTTCACGCCGCCGCGGCGCGGAGTCGTTCTTTTTTCGACGCGCTCGCTACTCAGGCTTCGTAACTCGACAACGAGAAAGGCCCTATGGCGGACGTGCATACTTGCTCTCATCGCGTACACGCGCACACATGCGCGCGACCACCACCACCACGCGCTTGTACTCGAGCATGCACGCCCGTCCGCGACATGCAAGAGTAGCATCGAACAATTTCTAACGGGTTTCCCCGTTCCTTTGCGCGAACAGCAGGGAAAATGCACCATGTTCGGGCTGCTGCGTTTCGATAGATTCGTTACGACTTCTTTTTCCTCGCGTGCCATCCCGTCGTCTCCCTCGCCATATTTTCTATCGATCTTACAGTCGAACCCCCATTTCGCCGATGTCTGTGTTCAATAGCGATTTCATGCATACTTTACCTATATCTCAGAGTGTATATTTTCTAAATCTCTAGCGTATTCGCTGCTATGTCTACACTGTGGTTCTCCGCTAACGATAATCAAAAAACCATCGACGTATACGAATCCCGATCAAATGGAAACGGCGCAAAACGCGAGAGTTGGCATATTTTTCTTTAATTAATTTGCCTAATTAATCCTCGAATCGCGGGAGATTATTGCGAGAGTAATCGTGAGGTAATTGCTACCAAACTCTATGACGGTGCACGAGTCACGGAACGAGACGATACGTTTTATCTCGACGATGCGAGTCGATGAAACGCGAGCCAAGCCGAATACAAGAATGTGTATCTCGTAAACGGGCTTCACGGAAGCATCGCGTACGCGTCCAGAGATATCGCCTTAAACGTAACGCGGAGCGCGAGGGGCAGACGTTAACTCCGCTTTAAAATTCTACGGCAAGAGCCTCGTAACTATTTATGTCCCGGACGAGAGAGAGAGAGAGAGAGAGAGAGAGAGAGAGAGAGAGAGAGAGAGCATACAGCCACTTTCGTAGGGCTACGGCGACGAACGCAGCTGTTGACTAGCGAACACATGCAAGTCCCGTTTCTCTTTTTCGGTCCTCGTGTGTGCGAGCGCACGCGCATGCATCGAAACGACGCGACGATCTGGCTCTAAACAAAGGTATTATCGCGCATACCAGATCTGCGTTGAATTACAAAGTGACTTACGAAAGGGCATCCACCAGGCTCGCGCCATCCCGCGCAACCACTTGCAAAAGAAACCGGAGAACAATGGACACACGGCTCTCCTAATTAACGGTACGAAAATCCCGTTTTCGACGCGAACCTATCTCCCTCTATCTATCTCGTTGATAACTTACTCGAGTACAACTCCTTAATCCACTTTTTTCTTCGATATCGGTAATGGTACTCGACTCTTTCTTTACGCGCCACTGTCTGCTCGGCTAGACTTCCAAACCCGTTAACGGGGAATTTGCGGCTTGTTATACTTGCATCGGGCGAACAATACCTAACCCAGCCGAGAGGAAACAATTTTCCGTTAATTTTGTGTAACTAAAGAACGTAGGAACGAGTCTCGCAAAAGTATATAAATACGATACGACAGAAGCGATTCGAATCTCCGCGTCGAAATCAATCTTTGACTCGCGATTCTGATGCTCGAGCGACGAGTACGCTCGATGACCGATACATTATTCAAGCAGGCACAGTTGTGTGCGTCGAACCTCTACCGTTGACCGAGTGCGAAATATGTATGTGACGCTGTAGCGTCTCGACGGAGTCGTAGTACGTCGATGTTGCCGTTGAATTTCAAGTCCGAGGAGAGAGGGGTGATATATCCATGTTCAACGAGATGATACACAACGCCAAGAACAATGGGGATTAGCCGCGCCACGGCTAAAAGAGGCCGCGATGTAACTTTAAACGCTCATCGTTTATTGCGTTAAAAAATCATCTACGACATACTACTTTTAACAATTCAACGATTTTGAATTGTTGCTCGGATTCGATATCAGAAATCATCTCCATCGCTATTTTTGTTTGTCAGGTTCGGTTGGACGATCTGTTGCACTCTACCAGTGCTTTGCGTATAGATAATAGCTCTACGTCCGAGGAGTGAGTTTAAACAAATCGTGAAACATGGTATGCTGATTTTTCAAGTGTTATGTTTCAAATTAGATGACCGAACTATTACTAAGCGACAGAATTTAATACGCTCCAAACTAATTCCGGAAAAAATACCACGACATTCTAGCTTGTTTCCTTTTGTTTCCAAAGGCTGGAACTGCGTCAAGAATATTGCACGACCGAGAGAGAGAGAGAGAGAGAGAGAGAGAGAAGCTATGTCTAAATCGTCCTTGAATGTAAGCGGAGACAACGTGCGAGCAAACCAGCTACAAGAATGCAGCGCGCCTATGCATACACGGAAAGCTTCGAGATATCGATAGAACGCTCACCCTGGCGAGTGAACCTTGCAACGATTCGTAGGCAATAACATTGTGCGTCATTTAAAATAGATTTGGACAGCCAGTGGTATCGGTGACCCCTGTTACCGGTCAAGCAGTCGGTGTTAATACGGTTCCTGCGATAATAACTCGATACGTTGGCTGGAACATGCTCTGTTCGTAAATCTGTGCGCATATGTTACTTCTTGCCGCTGAATGAGGGGGGGGGGGGTAGTAGAGAAGGAGCAGGAGGAGGAGCAAAAGAGAGCTAGAGAAGACCGTAGGAGCGCAACGAGAATCGAAACGATCGACCGAAAACTTCGTCGACCCTATATGTATATCCCAAATTATATTTGGAAATGAATTACTTCTGATTTCGAAAATGTAGCTAAAGCAAAAGGTATATTTAATCGTTTCTGAGATTACGTGCCACTATAGGAAAACATTTCGCAGAGACATCTGTTTCTACGCTTTGCATCGGCGAGGGACGGTGATGTTCTGACTCATCGACTCTGGAAACGGCCGGGGAAAAAAATTATCGCGTCCCTCGACCCACCTCCGCCATCCTCAGGGTAGCTCCGAGAAAATCCACGTTCCCTTTTTCACGATACACTTTACCGGAGAGAAAGCGAGCAAAATTCTTACCTAGATGAATATTTCGAGACAAATGTCGAGCATTTCGATATTAAATATTGCTTTCAGAATGATCACTGACGGCAAGTTTCGCATTTCTCGTTCGACCATGTTGGACATTTCGTTTATCGCGAATCGAAAATCCATACCAAAAGACGAAATAAGATACAGATTGGCCAAGATCATACGTTACGACTATAAAGTGTACAAAATCGATAGCGACCGACCAATCCACTTAATGGCATTCCCTAAGCAGCCGCTGAACGCGATAAATCGAAGGCTGCGGACTATTTAGATATGCCGTAACGATATATCGAACCATTGGTGCAACATCAGATAGAGAAGCGATTAAACACTAACGAACAGTTTCTCACCGTGTCCCGCCAAAAAGAAATCAAATCGAACCTGTTCGTTCAACTTTTCTAAGAAAATTCGATCCGATTGGCTTTACGTAATTGCAAAAACGATTCGCGACGAAACGTAGACAATTAACATTTTGACGTATACGTTTCTATTTATAAAAGCTAAGAATCAAATAACACGTAACCTAGCAGAAATACGTCACGAGCGACTAGATAGTGAAAATATTACGTTCAGGTTGACGATATGCGTAATGCCGATAATAGAATAAATAAAATATGTCGATCAACGTATAACCTATTTGCCTTCTTCGTCCGTAACAGATTAGACGTCGAGAAAGATAACGATGCGTCGTGTTTTAATCGTCGAGGCCCACAAGAAATAAAGCGTTGTGCAATTCTAACCTTAAGCCCGCATCGCGCCCCCCCTCCCCTCCCCTCCCCTCTTTGTAACAGTACAGAACAAAATCCAACCACCTTGTTTTCCCTGGTCGAGCTAACCGAAGGAACACATAGCCTTATGATTCATCGATTCTCGAGCGTAATACCCGCGCGAAAAACCCGTGCTACATTTTTTCCTAGGATTACGTTATATCTATTGACGATAGATGCTGTGTCATCGCGATACACGCGATACTTACAAAGAAACATCACCCAACTGTCAGATGAAGAAAAGCGTTCGTTTTTGAAAAGACAATTTCAACGATTCGTTTCCAAACATATTCTCTCGTTAGCTTACAGGGTTTGGTATTGGTGCAACTTTGATTCGAAAAGCTTTTCGATATCTTTCGTAATTTAAGAGTTACGAAATCGCGAACAAAATGGGTGATTTCACCCTGAAAAGTATAGAGCAGCGACATTCGTGTAAAGTTTTGTAAAATTCAGAGTTGGTCGGTTCGGCGATATTCCCTTGTTAGCAACCGTAGGGAAGAATCGAGGAACCGCAGAGGGATGAGGAAGCTAGGAGGAGAGGGATAAGGGGAGAGAGAGTCCGAAGCACAGGAACAAATGGGTGACGCGCGTACGAACGGAGGTTGCTCAACTTGACGTCGGTCTCGTGACGTCACGCAAAATCTCACTTTACCTGTGGACGAGATCGACTACTCCTCGGTTGCTGGCCGCACACGATATGTCGATAGCGGAGTAGATAAAGAACCAGCCAACGGAGACGACGAGAGAATCCAAGAGAGAAAGGGGTGAAGAGACACACAGCGAGCGGAAAGTCTTCGGAGGGGACGACGGGTAAGTCTTCGGCGAGCGAGCACCGCTCTTTCACAGAGAACGTCGCTTCTTTGTTCTTCCTTCCTGCTCTCGCAGGGCACTCTCCGGGGCTTTACCACACACTCCGCTGACTAACGGAACGAAGTTAATCGGAGCACGTTACAATCTCTCTCGACGCGTCCCTTCGTCACCGTCGTCGTCGCACTGTTTAAGTATAGTCGTAGCTAACGTCTTCTCGATCTTACACCACTATGTTTTATATTAAGTGCACTCGAACGCGACACTCGGCAGTCCCCGATTCGGTCGGTGTGCACCTCTTGCGAAAAGACTCGACCGATAGATGACCGAAGGACAAAGCGGGAAAGAGATGCGCGTGTATATTATACGGTATATATGTATTTGTGTGCGCGTAGATTTGTCTGTATACACGTACGTAGGCACACGGAAAAGACGGTATACGACAAAGGAAAACACAGTGTTCAGTCCTGCTATCCCGTCCAACGGCTGGTGACCGACGATCGTACGGAAGCAAGGCCGGAGCACGACTGAGCGCGTATGCGAGCCGACACCAGCCGAGCGTGTGGCTCGCGATGCGGAGATACCCGACCGAACGTCGTACCGCTACGACACGAGTTCCGAGTCGTCCCTCTCCCTCGCCGCGCGCGCTCTCCCTATCTATCCGTTCCCCTCCCCCCGACACCGACCCGTACTCAGCCGCCAACCGATTCCTCGTTTCTCCCCGCGTCACCAGTTCTCTCTATATCTTCTGCTTAAACCCGTACACGTCCTTCGGTATACGAGATACTTGGCGATTTTTCCTCGACGACGAGAGCCCCGTGTGTCTATGTCACCACTCGAAAACCCATCCACGCTTGGAATAATCGCTACCTGCCTTTTTTTTCTTACGAAATCGACCGGGGTCGCTTCGATCGGTGCAGAACAGGTGTGGGGCACCGTAGTCGGAGAGGGGGCTCAGGGTTAAACGGACCAGGGGAATGTTAAGTGATTCGCGCTCGATTTACGGTTTTCGAGTATATCGATGTATCGCCGTACCATCGAAGCTACTGCTTGGATTTTGTTTTACAGAACGCGAAACCACCGATCGACGATGGGTAGTCCGTGTTCTGTATCCACCGATGGCCGAAACAGTCATTCGGATACTAGACGTCGCGCGGTTATATATTCGTTTGAGTTATTACTTGGGTCGGTTATCGTTTTATTCAACGCAAGATATACGTATGTCTATTACCATCGAATATCTTCATCTTTGAGTACTAACTTTCGTTTAACCATTAACAAATGAGAAGCTCGTTATCTTCGGTACGTTTAAACCGTGCGACGAGTCGTTGTTATCAACGACGGTTATCAAGAGGCTAGGAAACGAAATCCACGATTTTCCAGCTCGATACGGAAGGCAGGCGAACCCAAATGAACTGCCCGACAAGCCGGTAGGTGGTTTGCGTTTGATTTAATGGTAGATAGGAAGGGTACATTATACCCGATGGGGCATACGTGGAATTTAGTAGATGTACGCGCGTGTAAGTACCGTAATGCGATATGATAATGTGCCGTGCGCTTTTGTGCGAACGTCCATGTGAAATATTGTGGCGAGCGCGACGGGCGTCTCTGCGTTTCGCAGCGGGGGAAAAAAACCAGTGTTCGTATCGAAACATTAAACCTGTCCCTTAGCCCTTTGTTTGGTAATGTCGCTTCCAGCCGGCCCGATGCTTCTTTTACGCCGGGGCTTTTGCAACCGGGTTCCCAGTTCCGTTTTTACAATTACGCTGATAATTCGGGCGTATGCATATTCATCGTTCGGTGAAGTTAATTCGTTGTCCTCTTTTCGTTCGGTCTAGCGCCCCCTCCTCCCTCCCTCTGGACTTTTTCACGCCAGGGCTGCCTCGTAGGAGTCATAGACGCAACGATTCATTCTTGGTTGAGTCGAACGCCGATACGTTTCCAGAGCTACAGATTATTTATCGAATGTTTCATTTAAATATTCGACCGTTTGAATAATATTAGGTGTAGAAATTAATTAAACGATATTCAAGTTGATCGTAAAAA
This sequence comes from Hylaeus volcanicus, assembly GCF_026283585.1. Taxonomy (NCBI): domain Eukaryota; kingdom Metazoa; phylum Arthropoda; class Insecta; order Hymenoptera; family Colletidae; genus Hylaeus; species Hylaeus volcanicus. Next base: position 25,632,190 of record NC_071981.1, read on the forward strand.
TAGGAAATCCAAGATGGCGATCCCAGTGAGCCAACTTCTCGCACGCCAGCACCGTGACGCGTCGAAATTTTTCGAGTCGTGACCAAGTGTTGTTGCCGGTCTGTTGGCCAAACGAGAGTGAAAGTGACTCGATGCATTTAACTTATCAGCGATTAAGGCATGAGCGTCAACACGTCCTCCACGCTCTCCTTCTCTGTCCCCGCGCAAGTGCCACGCGCGTTTCTTCCTTTCTCTCAAGTAAAAGCAAACACTAATTCGACCCGGACGGATCCGCGTTCTTTACGGTTTTCACCGCTTCGATGGAATTCAACGGGCTACACGTTAAGATGTCCCAAAAGTTTCTTTCGTTGTTTTACATTATAAACTATAATTCCAAGTAACTCGGTTTTAGTTCTTTGCTAACCAAAAAAACCACGCCAACTTTTTCCGGTAATCGTACTCTCTAATAATAAACTTTTCTGCCAACTCCAACGAACGTATCGATTTTAGCGACACGTACTTTTAGGAACTGTTTTAGAATCGTATTTTTAAGATTACAGTCTTCGCGGGAATGGCTGAGAAAAATCAATTTCTTTGAGCGACAAATCAGAATGCGCCCCTAATGAGAATCCAGCGGGAGGTTTGCGACTACCGTGATGGGGGAATGTACGGTAGGGGGAAGAACGAGAGGGTTAAGTGCACTTTTGCGGGAAGTCGGTGATGCCCCGTGTGTGTTTTCTTCCTCGATCTTAAAGAGACCCTCGCTTGGTAGCATCGAGGAAAAGCTGACTTCGTTAGGTCTGTTTTTTCTTCCAAAAGAATATACGCTTCTAATACGAATAATGCTCGAATAATTTATTAAACCGTTCGTGGTCGTAGATTATTTTTACAACGGAGAAAGGAAGCACCAAGAAAGGGATCGTAGTAAAAGACACGGTTTTAAAAATAGGCTACGTAACAAGAGAGACTTATCGATTGTTGATTACGCAACGCACCGACGCGATTGCAAGACGACGTTTCGTAGCGGCCCCGTAATTCATGATTCTGGCTACGCTTCTCAATTCTGGTCAGCCCAGCGCGTCCGTGTATGTATATCACGCGTGATTATGCACAGTACGCGATACGCGTGCTCTATGGAAACAATTATTGGACAGCACACGGGATATCGAATAGGGATATTGCGGCCAATCGATATATTCGGCTTAAAATCTGATCGAAATCTAGTCTTGTTGTCCGTTGGGTGCAAAAATGATCGTTGTCAAACGTAATCCTGACTCTCGCAGTGGATTACTCGAGTGTGGAATCCTGCTTTCGTTGGAATCAGTGCCAGCCAGACCGTGTCTCGAAAATTATCAGTAAAATTAATAGCAGGACGAGTTAGGGATTCGTGAATTATTCGTAAATTTAAGGGACCAGTTTCATCGAGAGCAATGTTGCTACTCGACGATGTCCATTATTAAGGAACTCTATTTCGAATGGAACGCTACGGGGGCCAAGTTTCGGCACAGCTTTTGTCTCAAGTTATGCCATACCGTTTTAGTCGGCTCGAATGAAAGTTATCCTGCGTTAGGACGAGGAAGGGTTGACCGTAGTAGGGATAGACGGTCATGACGAGAAGGGGGAGGAGGGGAGGGGAACGATGCGCAGTACGGCGCAAAATAGACGCACCGAGTTCGTACTTGTTTGTACCTAGCGGTATTCGTTTCACCTCGGACCGACATACTTCACGGCGATATCGACTTCGCTCGGCTTCCTTTCGCCTGTCTACTTCGCTGCCCTTATCGTAGACGTGGAATGGACGAAATAATCGCCGGAACGGTTTGACTTTCCATACAGCAAAATCGTACCGTGAAATTTCTTTTTACGCTTGGCAACGACTGTCTTACGATACCGCCATGCGATCAAAAAATGTTACGTTATACATATACTATAGATAGATCGGGCCGAATTCGACTGGTCGATGCAGCGGATCGAATCCAACCTTGATGGTACGTTTATTCTACTACGTCTTGATAATCTATTGCGTAACAACTCCTTCGACTACTCCGCGATTGTTCGTTGTAAAGACTATGGTATTAAATGGCGTGAGTGGTCGCGAAATCGAAAAAAGGTAAACATTTCGCGACAGTTCGCTTCGACCCGTCGTATTGAGCGGTCAACGACGCTCTGATTTGTGCGCATCCGTGTCGCGCAACACGTGACCGAACACCTCGCCAGGCGAAGCGTGGCTGCTCGGGGAAAGCCTTTTCGCTCGAGTTTCGTGCACGGATAATGACAAGAGAGGGTGTAGAAGAAAGGTGCATGATCGCAAAGTGATACGAATCAGGACTGCCGATCAACTATATCGAATATCGTTACAACACAAGTAACCTAAATGATTATTTTATTTCTAAAAATCAATATACGTGTTCGATTACTTTATTAGAAATAAATATTTGGTTCTCGCGATCCGTTGGCAACGCGGATACTTTAACTCGGTTCGAACGACCGGACCATCCGTATAACTTTCAATCTGCCGTTAGATAGTCCGGATCTCCGTTCGAGAAACAAGCTTTGTACGTCCGGCAGAAGTTCGAGACTGAACGAAACCGATTTTCGGGTAGCTCCGAGCGTCGTTTCACCCTTCATGGTGCACTGAACCATGAGGATACATATTCATCGGTTATAGGACGCGATCCACTCCCACCCCCGCCATCATTCTTTTTCTCCACCGCCACTCTTGGAAACGAGTGGACAAACGATTCAATTTACGTACCGCAGCTATGAAACGGTATACTCTGAACAAGCATGAAAACTACTCGAAAGATCGAACGCGAGCTATAGTAGCGCATCGTGTATCGTTTGAAAATCTAGTGTATTGCTTCGTAGGTAGAGCATTTTTTTTTTTTTTGTTTTGTTTGGAAAAATTAATTTTCAGGTATAATTTTGTCAAGTAAAGCGATATTTTTGCTCGTGCGTTTTCAACAATTTTAAATTCGCTTCGTAAGTTGAAAAGTGGGATTACCGACTAGTCGTTTACTCGGAAATGATAATTACGGATTAGATTTAGCTCGGCGCCAGTTACGAACGAGACGCTGGGAGGGCAACTCGAGCGTCTCGTACGTGGCGAAATCGAACGAAAAAGCTGTAGCGGAGCGCTCGATCGCATCGAGTCCGAGTGGGCATCGCCAACCGTGTAGTCGCGCGCACGCCGGACCGAGGCGACGTGACCAGAAGGAACAGCGTGAAACGGAGAAAGAGGAACGCGACCGTGTACACCGGGGAGGAGAGAAAAACGTGAGTCAGGACTCGTTTCGAAGCGGAGCTGTTGGGAGCGTTGTACTCTGGGTGTCTCGTAATTGAACAGACACGAGCCACCAAACTTCCCGAGTCCGTTCCACCCGTAGGGAGAGAACCGACCCTATTTCTGGCCCGGAACGGGGCCCGATCCTGGCGGCCTATAACCAGCTTTGGACTAGAAGCGTGTTTGCTCTCGTGGAAACCTCCAGTTTTCGCTTTCGAGTAATCATTTTCCACGGTACCTACTTTTTCCTTTCCGATCTAGGCGGAAGTCAAGTACCGCGATCGACATAGATTTCGAAAATATTGCTTCGAAGAAATATAACGGGAACGATGAGAAAGCTTCGTTTCCATCGAGATAACGATTCGTAGGAAAACACTTTTACAGGCGAACCGCATCGGAAAGAAAACAAAACTCGAACGTAATCCCCCTGTGGCTGTGCGATCAACAGTCGATACACACGCGGTGACAGTGTTCGTTCGTCCAAGGCCACGGTTTCGAGGTTAAGAATGCTCTAGGACTAATTTATTCCAAAATATTCATGCAGCGACGGGGATGCCAGGCGCTCGTGACCAACTGAACGAGCAGACCATAATATTCGTATTCTCGTTCGGAAATACTATTTAGGAAAAAATTGACTCGAAGTTGTAATATACAGTGTTTGCCTTGGAATAAAACGTGCTCCACACCTGCTCGAGAGGTAGGCATTGTCGCACTATGCGAGGAGAAATACTATACAAGGTGTCTCCGTGGGATCGTAGCGAATATTACCTAAGGGTTCAGAGGGTTAAGCTGGCCGAGGTCTTTGAAATTTTAGGGGCCTCTGGCAGGAAAACCGGCTCCCCTGTTTGATGAATTCGTGCCAGGGATGGGCAAAATTTTATATCCAATTTTTGTTGCATTGGAAAATTATTATTACACAAAAAGGAACAGAATTAATTTATACGCTCAACGGATATAAATTTTGCATTCGTACCAGCTAGAGAATGGTTGTTCTCGTTGGCTTAACTGGAAACATTGAGGTTTAATATCTGGAGAAGGACGTCGCGGTGTGGCCACTGGCGGAGAAAGGAAGAAGTTTACCGTAGAGAACAGCTGGAAAGTTGCGCCGCGCGTCAGCTTCATAACCGAGCGTATCCTGTCCGTCTACGTAGCGTGGATCGTGCATGCTTTTTTTTTTCTCTATCATCAAAACGTTCTCGATCTCTATCATAACCCTGGTTTTCAAAAATGTTGCTCCGGAGACAACGAAGATAACGCCACCACAAAAGGGAAACGAGCTTCCTTTCCTTTTAGAAAAAGGCCTGAGTCTAGTCGAATAATTTGACGTTTGAAAATGAACATTGAACTCTAAGGTTAAAGCTGGGTTTGAAATTTTGGTCGACAGAGAAAAAGCGACATATTCGTACGCGGCAACCCTGCTGGGAAAGAGCTCATTGTCGGTAGGAGCCGTTGTGGCCTTTGTATTTCTGAAAACACGTTTCCGCGTTCGATCACGCTTTTTCTCTTCTTTCGCGATCAATTTAGAATCGAGAAATTCGAGCCTGGACCGGAGAGTGTCCCACTGTGTATCGCGATTATTCAATTTCGTGGCAACGAGATACGCGATGACGAGAAGAAAACGAGTACCGCTATGACACGAGGTCCAAGTTGGTTTCCCCTCTCGTGGTTGCCCTCCCTCCAGCGCGACCTGCTCGTCATTCCCCTCTGCCCGCGCCGATACACTGTCACCCCCCCCCCCTTCCCTTCACCCTACACTCTCGCGGTACATTCCCTCTCCTCGTCGTTCGAGCGTCACGTCTCGGCCGTTCTCTCTCTTCGGTCGCCGTTAGTAATTCTGCCATTACTATGTGCCTTCCACTTCCTCGACCGTCCGTTCAGCGCGCCGCAATTTTTCTCGGTTAGCAGCCGAGTCGGTGAGGCCGAACACGAAAATCTAAAGGAAATTCCTGACTCCCCAGCAACTTCTGCCTCGTCTTTCTCGCCGCGTTTCCCCTTCAGAGGGCTGAGACTCGTCGAATTTCTCTCTATTCAAATAGTCGAATGGTTCGCAGTAGTTTCTAGCGTTGGACGAACATAATTCGTACATTAGCACTGAAACGTTTCGTTAAAAAAGAGCACACCGTGTAGATTGGCGAGCATCCTAACCGCGAGATCCGACCTATCCCAATGAAAAAACTGATCGACGCGAGGCTCACTCGGTAATGGTCCACAAAATATTCATTACGATGTCCGTAGGAATGAACAGCTGCCGTTCGAAACTGACGAGGGTTCACCGAAACAATCCCTGGGTGTTCGAAGGCACGGATTGGCATCCAATAATATTACACGAGAGCATCAACTAAAATCGTTTAAACACGGATTATCCGGTACACGAACCAGAACAAAAGGCTCCGTCTTTCTTCCGTTCCCCGACCAGACGAGCGAAAGAAGAGGATGATACGATTCGATGCAGTCAGAGGATAAGAGGAACGAGGACGGCACGAGCCAGGACTACTCGACTCTTCCGTCCTCGTTCTTCCATCGCACGTTCCGTCTTTCTTCGTCTCGCTCGCGTCTTCCTCTTTCCTGTTCCTCTTGCGCGCAGCTTTCGAGCACTGCGTTCTCCTATTCGAGACGCTCGGTGTTTTAATTCCTGCCGATCAACCGTCTCCTCTCCTGCTCGAGCTGCATTCACTCGAATATCATTTTCTGTTCGATTCAATTTCTGCTGAAATATAGGATACATATCGACTTTGAAAAATATAATTTACGATTCGCGTTGTCTTACTGTTTCTCTGCCTCTCGTGTAGTCTTCCCGAATATTGTTCGTATAAAAGTTGCAATACGTTCAAGAGGAATTACGAAGCAGCGCCAGCGGTCAGATTATCGGCACTTGGCTTTTTTCGTCGAGATACGATAGCCGAGTTGGGTGAATCACCCGGTAGATTCTCCGTCTTTCTCTTTGTTTGCCTCGCTTTGTCTGTCTTTCTCTTGCTCTGTCGAGTACGAATACACGGGCAACGCAGTTGCGTTCCCGGCGTGTCAGTGTGGACCAGCAATCTGTGAACAGCCGGTTTAAGCAGAAGTGGAGGTGGAGAAGGCGGCCGATCGATTTTCATCGTGTTTCAAAATTCTCTATGCGCATCCTGGCCAGGAACTAACTACTTACAACCGAATGTATCAACGAAGAACCTTTTTATTTCGCTCGACACGTGCCCAATTCATCCATAATTCTTTCCCCTCGATTCCTTCATTTCTCCGCCTTCTACTATTTTCCCACTTGTAACGAACCAATCCGCAGTTTCATGTTTCTATCGAACCAACTAAAATTATGTTCGATACGAACAGTATTTATTTTCGAAATTAATAAATAACACGATCGCCTTGTTCGTCGAGTAGCAATCTTCTGGAGGGATCGTTAAGCCTTTGGCTAATCTGCGAATAGCTAACGCTGGGTAATTCCGGTAACATGCTCTATGGAGTGTTTATTGAACTAAGATTTAGCGAGAAGCTCTTGCAGCTTCGCTCGAGTTCTCGCCACAGAGCCAATATTTCGTATGTTTCAGCGTGTCATCGAACCCTTACAAGTTGAGTCGTCGCGATTCTTTTGTTGGTTATCTCGTTCCCCTGTCGACTCGTACATTTAGAACGCGGCTTATACGTTTAACCGGATTGGTCGTTCGAAATATCGATGCTGATTTTACAGAGAGCGAGTGGATAGTCTTTCGAAGCTGTCGCGCTGGACATTCTCGATCAACGGTTTTCTTCTAACCTATTCCTTGGTTGAGACGCGACGTTCACGTGCTTGATTGAAATAAAAAGAGCGAGTGTGTGCAAAGTGAAATGTAACTAAGATTGCTGTTACCGAAACGTGACATCGAAGAATTTGACGGCATGCATAATTAAGGTACCGTATGTATTATATGATAAATATAGGTTAGGATCAGAATTAATTCGACAAGTTAAACTTGAAACGATTTCGAGAATTTTCAGTGCAAAGAATTAATGTACTTAAAGAAAAAGCATTCAGGATCAAGGAGGGTCTAGTTTTACTCGTGATATTATTACAGTTTGTTTTCGATTAGCGTGGCGCGATCACTTTGTGATTCATGGTCGCTTACATCACGCGTGCACGGTGTGTTTCGTTGGTCTGGGGGAAGAAGTCACTTCACCCCCTCCAGACCCAGTGGCTAGGAACAGAGCTGGCTCGTTCGCTGACGGCTTTTTGGTTAATCGGATACGGTTGTTTGTAAATATTGAAAAGCGTGTTTAGGCCCCTTCTTCGCCATCTCTCGATACCCGTCGTCCTTTTACGTCGAGTGTTTACTTTTCGGGTTACAAATTAAATCTTTCAACGGATGACTGTTGATCATCGATTAACCATGTTTGCGAGGCATTGATTCAAGGTAAATACCCCGTTAAAATTTTATCTTCGAATCTTGTTTTTTTCTAATTTAAATTACGTATATCAACCCCTTAGGAAATTTCAAACGATTTCATCGAATCATTTATTCGTAACAAACTCGCGAATAAAGTCTTATTTTCGTTGTTATACTCGAGTCTCCCCTCTTAAGCGACTATCAGCCCTGTTGTCTTCGTTAACAGCAAACGCAAACGAAGCGATTCTTTGACCTCTATGGAAGCATTTGACTTTGTCCCACGCTTCTCTCGTTGGCGTGAAAACACGCGATGGTTATAAAGTAGACGGAGTTTGTAAAGAATCGGTAGAACGAGGCGTTTGTGATAGCGTGATTCGGGTAATACAAGCGTAATAGGCATATCAAGCACGAGACCCATCCAGGCTGATCGATCTTCCGGCACGGCGCGACTAACTGTGAAAAGCTGTCGGCGCCGGTAGCGCCGCCGTAGTCGCCGTCATCGTTGGCATAGTCGTTTGCTCGTCCCGTAGCACGGTACCAGTCTCTCCTCCTCTCTCTACTTCACCCTCACCATCCCCCCTTCGTAGCGTCGTCCGATAACGAGCGTGTTTTACGCACCGCACCAAAATAATCCGATTACCGGGCCAAGCTGACCCGCAAAAGGCGCCTTCGAAACGGGGAAAAGGACGGGAAGGAAAAAAAGCGGTCCTTAACCTCTTTTCAGTCGTCGGTGTTTTACCAGCGATTTGACATCAAGTTTTAATGAACTCTCGGCCCCAGCCGGTTCGCGTAATCAGATTCGTCAATTTGGAGAATCGTCGGGCCTTGGATTATTTCTTTTCTTTCGATCATTTTTCACATTAGCACTCGGTTAAAGTCTCGTTGTAGGTGTGGTAACACACCGAAGAGATTAAATAATTTTTGATTGAAAATTTTGACTTGGTTTATTTTCGACGTTTCTTAAAAACTCACGAGAATCGAGGTTAAATATGGCGAGGGTCGAGCCGTTGCCTTTCGTTGTTCGAATTTTCAGTAGTTTGCATAACGTTAGGTGAAAGTCGACCTGGAAAGGTAAGGGCCGCTTAACGCGATCCGTCCTGAGATCGAATCTCTTCCGTGAAAAGTGAAATGTATTTTTCTTCCCACCTGATAACACGTGCTCTACGAATCCAACCACGGGTTTCCGTAGGTCTTTCGAAATTTCTTTGGAAATCGATCTTTATTCCGTTTACAAAATTCCAGGGACATAATTACTTTGGTCCATGTTTTTCGAACGAACGCGAGAGCGGAATTTTAAAGCGTAGTACGCGCGATCGAATGATCTAAAAGAAATACATACGCAAAGCACCGTGCAGCAGGTGCGCGCGAAGAAAAAACACCAGTGTCGATGTCTTCGGAACGCCTGTTTATCGATTTGCCCGGGGACGGTATACAATGCCTCTCGCTACACAACTTGTGTTTCCACAGAGAGAAGCGAGATCAGATTTCGAGGGATCGAGCCACGCGGCTCTGCGGAGCGTTCAGACTCGATTCTTTAAAAAGAAAAAAGAACGAAACGTTGATCCAACGTTCGAGTTTGCTTTCTGTTTGTGCCTCTCGGAGAATGGTAAAAGAAACAAATTCATCGTTTGCAGAATTAATTTCGTCTACCGTAATTCTTTGCGATTTATAAACAAATGTCCCAAACGTGGCGTAAATATTGGACGTTTGTATCGGAAGTGGGACTCGAAAATATCCAGATACCCGTGCAATCCCTCGCGTTGTTTCCCGTTTCTGCTTTCGATCCTATCGACTCCGGCATCGTAACTCGCGGGACAATGAAAACAATGTACTTGGATGACTAATCCTCCTTCGGATACCTCGGCCACACGGCTAATTGTAAGAGAGTAGGTTGGCGCGAGAGAGACGGAGACACAACTGCTCGCGCGTCGCAGAAAAGGACGGCGACAACGGTGACCCGTCCGTTGTTCGGTGAGACGTTGTTAGTCATACGCATACCTGCCTACTTAGGGAATTCGAAGCCAAGTATGGCGAGACCTTGCGTTATTCGAATCGATGCTTTCGTCGAGCTACGGTGTTGCTTCGATTGCTCGATCGGAAAGATCATTCGTTATTCGTGAATAATCGATACATTTTTTTTTCTTCGTCGAGTAACACAGTACTTATTCAATTTGGAAATTTCATAGACATTTCTGTGCCTCTTTTCAGCGACGCGTACTTATTTATTTCTATTTTTGTTTCGTCCATTTGTAACTAAATGGTTACTCGAAGTCGTTACAGCGAATAGTTAATCACGTTATGACAGACACTGCCAAGCCGGACGAAAATAAATCGCCCCCTCGCTCGCTGAGCGTATCCGACCGATGCGAAATAGTTGATTAGGAGGAACAAGGGTTCTACGATTTCGCTACTCGTCGAGTCCAAGTTGCTTTCGTCGTCGTCTTTTCGGTAGTCGAATCAAGCGTAAATCTCCGATTTACTCGATGCTTCTTTTTTTAATTTACATGGTCTGAGAAAGACATTCTAAAGTTAAAAATAATCGAGGACCGTAATGTTTAGCGAAGTCAGCTCGGCGATCGCGGATATCGATACGAGCGGAATAGACATGCCCGTAAGATTTTGCTAATCCGTGTCAACGGACGTAATGGAAGGTTAACCAATTCCGCGTTGGCTTATGAAAGAAGCACGGACGTTGCGGAAGCTGGCGAAGATAACGCCAGGCCAGATTCTGTAAACACTGTTATCAGCGTTGCTGGATCGTACGTCCCTGCATTGTAATCACGGGAAAGGATACGAGAAGACTCGCGCGAGTCTACGCCTTATAGTTACGTGTTTGCAACCGCGCAAGACTCGATGCTAATCAAATAACTAGTTCGTTTCTTCGATTCGGAGACGAGCGAAATTCTCATCCAAATGAAAAGAACGAGTGAAAGATCCATTCCAATCAGCTGTGTCGATCGGAATGTTTTTGATAAAATAGCTTACTTATTGATTTGACTTCGTACGAGGTTAGAGTATGGATATGTCGAACGCACCGTTCGACGAGAAGGCATTTTCGAAGGTGACTAAAGCTACCTAAAGATAGCCACCGCTGCCACTGAAAATAAAGACGAGAGGCTACCACTCATTCGACAAACGATTGCTCTGCTTTGATGCGTTTAACCGTCTTGGAACGCCATTCTCCGAATCACCAATTGCTCGTTTTGCAAGCTGGACAACGACCACGCATAGAACCTTTTACTTTGGACAAGAGCAAAATCTAGCAGTTCGTGTTACTTGTGTTCGTTCTTCGATGTATCGAGTCGATCAGTCATTTTTCACACCTATCTCGCCTCTGCTAGATATTTACAGTTACGTGAAGCGGGTACCATTCGATAAATAATTCTGTGGTGAATGCAAATGAAAACAAACGCGCAAACGAAAATAGAAAGTCTGCTTTCGACCGTAAATTCTTGCGATTTTCATCGACGACGGTAAATATTTGACGGTTGCTTTAAACGACGAGCATTTACTTAACTTGCACAGAAATAAAGAAAGAAGCGCGTGAAGAAGGCTAGAGACGGTAGAGACTAGAGAGTTAGAGATTCTTCTCTAAGCGAAGATGTCGCATTTTAAGAAAAGTTTGTAGTTGGTCGATAGAGCAGATTCGCGGATCCAACTAGTGCCATCTTAATTGCCATATTCACGAATGATGAATGCGTTCCAGCGGGGAAGTTAATGTTGACAGAGTACACATAAATGGTAGTGGTTGACTGACGATAAATCACGATTGTTGGCACACGTTCTTCGACATGTATTAATAATGCTTGTGTAGCGGCGGCGGCGGCGGCGGCGGCGGCGGCGGCGGCAGCGGCAGCACGGTCAGCGTTACACATACGTTCGTCCCGCGAAAAAGATGCAAGCAAACGCTCAACGTCGCCGTTGCTCGAGTCGATTACATAACCCCGCTTTAACGATAGCTTCGATGGGATCTATCATTTCGTTCGAAACAATGATCGCCCGATTGGCTAACGGTGCAATCACGCTTTTGTAAGCGGTCCGTTTAAAAATTAACTTTCACTTCTTTCCATCCGTGTCGAAGGAAACTATATCTGGGCTCGCTCCGCGAACCTCGGACCTCTTCGTTTCTAATCCTGGAAACGATACGTCTGCATTCGCCAGACGTTGGTTACGCTTCTATCTGTATAACGAATAACGCTATAACTGGTGAAGTTTTTATTCGCGAATAGAAATAAAGACTGGAGAAAAAAGTAACGAAAAGGAGGACAATGAAAACGTCACGCTCGATTACCGCCGCGTAAAGTTATTGTTTATTAAAAGTTACCGAGTATATGTATAGGAGCACGATGTATACGGTTTAGGAATGAAAGCTATACATTATCCGTGAGATCCCTAGGAAAGTCGATGGAGCAGCCAGAGGGAGAACGAGGGAGAACGCCGAGAAGGAGCTCCAACGAGAGAGGCGGCGAGCGGGTAGAGGAGGGGGAAAAAATAGAGAAGAAAAGCTGGGGAGGCGACACGAAGGACGGCTTTCCACTTGCGTTCGACCGTTTCCATTAGAAGCGTACCAGTGATGTTTATATCGCGCTACAACCATCAACGAATTCTCTACGAGAAACTTTCGTGTTTTACATTTGCTTCAAGGTGGCCCTGCTACCGACAGCCCTCCTCACCTGTCTATCTGCATTCGAAATTTAATCCTCTTAACTGATAGCAATTTTGCTTCGTTACATTTTTGATATCGGCTAATAGAGGTAATTCGGAATTATCATTAGGCGTGACAACTAATTCTATAACTGTAGTTTAAGTAAAAATATTTACGTCCAATCTATGCTACGTCCCTGGCGTCACGGCGACGTAGCGGACCAATGAAATTTTTATCACGTGACAAACTCTGTTTACATCAAACTCGATCGCGTCTCGTGGAACGTGTTCGCTATAGCCTAGTCACTGACCTAACCTATCGGGAAAATGGAGTTATCAGAGCGTGCGTCGATTGTTTTGCGTGTGCTTATTCGCGTTTCAATTTTCTACCAACCAGTCGATTCACGTGTTCACAGTTACAGAGTTCGATCGAATTTTTCCTTCGCGAGATTACCTTTGACCGTGTATCCACGCTTTCCATATTCCGATTCGTTCCTACAGAAACGGGGCATAACCTACAAAAAATCCACCGAATGCGAAATATATTTTTCTAAAGAAAACATTTCTTCGGGTAATTGATATAGACAACATTTCATTTACTTGCTAAAAAGCTAAGTTCTAAACATTTGTTTTCATTAATAAAAAAAAAAAAAACATCTGTTAAATTATACGGTTATATATTATTTAAATTCAGGGTTTTCCGAACGTAAAAGACCGAAATGAAATACAGCAGGATCATAAACAGTTCCCAGAGGGAGGGAGAGCAAGACTAGATACACCAACGAAACGCACAAAGGATTAATAACACGTGAGAAATTATTATTTCGAATAACGTATATACGGGGTTAACCGAGATGCACCCTCGACTTGGCTCCATCGGTGATCGTAGGGGCCGCTTTGATGGTTCTCAATGGAAGGCTCAGCTCCATTGCTCTCTATGTGCCAACCCCTATTTTCTCCCACGGCTACTAACCTCTCTTACCGATAAAAGAGAGTCAGTCCGTACTTTCGACAACTGTGGACTCGCGAAAGCTTCCAGTTTGTTTTATTTTCAACTGGACACTGAATTCTCCCTCCTCGCCTCTCCGACTCGCTTCTTCCTCTCCTCCACCGTTCCGCCGACTCTCCGACTCTCCGACTCTCTCTCTCTTTCTCTCTCTGTTATAGAATTTTAACATTCATTTGTTCCAACGTTCGCTTCCCATCCAGTGGCGGATAAGCCTGATATTCCTAGCTTTGCAATTTTCATGATCTCTGTTCACGAAGAAGGGGAGAGGGACGATCAAATCAACCGTGACTTTTGTGGAATAGAAACTTTGGTTTGAAAGAATGCACGTCCTTCGAAAGGTCGTCGCCAGCAATGTTTACGTTGGGTGGCTAATACCTGACTCTTGTCGAATATTATAATAATATTCGAACGGAAACGTTTGCTTCGTCGATGATAGTATTGTATCTATACATATGTATGTATACATAACCCAAGGCACAAAATAATTTCTACCGCTAATATTTCGACGAATCATAGCGATGTATAGTCGGCATGCGGTCGTTGCTGCGAGTAACGTCGCTATTTAAACAGCTGCCGTGGAATCTCGCGTTTGACCTATAATTAAATGCGCTATTTTTCGCCACGCGCCGATGTTACTGCCGATGCGTTCTCGAAAGCTCAAGTTTTCTTCGCAAACAACGCATCGATAACGTAACCAGAAAGAGAAAGAAAGAGGCAAGATTTAAACACACCTTAATTTAAAAAATAAACGACTAAATACACAGCATTCGATTCTTTGATTCGTTCAACTTGATCCGTCGCGGAATAGTAATTCGTTGTGAAAGATGTCGCGGGAATCGAAACGAGACAGTTTTGTCTTACTTGAAAATAGCCCGTGTAAAAATACGTTCTGAGGTAACAATATCGGGGTGACTACGCAACTATTTTCGGGTTAAGGTTATGTCGAGTCCGTGGCTCGAAACGCGTCGATAACGGATGCGTACCAAATCTGTTTACGCTTTCAAATTTCGGTGGATATTCCAACCCGTGCGGAGGATTAAAACTTTCTTAAAACAAAAAAAGAACTTGGCTTCTTTTCCTTTCCAAATTTAACCCTTTGTAACTGTTTAATTTTCGAACGAGATACGCCTCGGCGGACAATGAATTTTCTTCTCGAATTTCACGTAACGACGATGTTCCGAGTTCGCGGCGCCCGTTAGTAGTTAATTATTTTTATTCGACCCGACGAGCTTATTAATCGAGCCACGAGATGGACGCATCGTTGGCTAGTGCTCGTGTTTCATTATCCGTTGCTATCGTTTCGAATAAATTATCTCGGGGTGTAAAGTGCAGTTCCACGGTTCTGCAATATCGCGGTGTTGCGGCACAATGTTGCACAATCGCGTTGCAGCGAAGACTGCCAGCGACGGAGTCCTATCGTTGATAGGAGCGTTCAACTCGAACCGATAAGATACAATATTCGTGATTAATCGTTTAGGCCCGATTCGCGAAACTCTACTCGTGAAACGCGCCGACGAGGGGATCAGTGTGTCGTCTGTGATACGTGCACGACCTAAATACATCTCTATCCCTAAATATCGAAAGAAAATATTCTTGGACCGCAGGGGAGCGTGAACGGTGATTAGAAGGACCCTCGTATTTATTGCTCGGAACGTAGGACCGCGCAGTCGGTAAATCCCTGAGTCCTAAGTGTGCAGCCAGTCAGAATCTCGAGCGAGCGACAATCGTAAAATGTACACCGAAACTATACACCGCGACCAACTATTTTCGAAGTGGATTAGTGACGTTCAAGGATTCGGGTGGCATACAACGCGGTAAATTGCCTTGGAAACTCGGGCATCGGGAAGTGGACAAATCGAGTTCGGCACAGCGTTGTTTTTCGGTTATGAGAAGAAAGCCTACTCGATGGCTAAATCTTTGGGAATAGGAAACTTCTCGTCCTAGAATTTATTTTACTCTGCAAATATTATAATACGAACTTTTTTTCAGTTTCTTGTACATTCGAGTTTCTTCTAAATACGTCAAAATCTGCAGTAAAATGATTAACTCGTGAAACGAGCCATCGTTTAATTTGTATACATACAAGCTTTACGAAAATTGTTTCTAGCTATTCGTGCGCAGATAATCCCGTTTCCGCTACTTTCCGAATAGATTGAACGATCTCGCAAGGCGACTGTCGGCCTGGAGTTACCTCGCTCGCAGTTCGGTCGATTCTCCGACGAAATATGTAGGTTGTGTACTAGTGTACTACCCTAGCCGTGGCCCGATGTATACATATACGCGTGGCACGTGCGTGAAACGCGCGTATGTGTGAACGGCCGTGAACACGCATGCGTCCACGCACTATAGGATGCCATTGGATGGCTGCATTGGGTCTCTCGACGCGTTTTCTCCCTCCGGGACTCACAGAGTCACAGTTTTACGTGTTTCTTTAGCTAATCGGAGGCGGTCTTGCTTTTCTATGATTAATCATGCCTCGTGAACTCCTTAACTATACTACTTTATCGTGCTCTTCGAACACTGTTATTTCACTTCGAAACGGAAACGGGAGGATGCACCATGACGAAACGCAAACTCGGGACGCCTCGGAATATTCTCACGTTACGTTACGTTGCGCGTAAAAACATTTTTTTCTTCTTTTTTTCAATTAAATTTCAAAGATCCGGAACTTGTAGCAATTAAATTCACCGACTCTACCTTTTACGAACGTAGGGAAGCATTCGCGTTGGCGCGAGTGAAATAATTTTGTTGCAATCTAATTGCAAAAATGACACCAAACATTGAATTCGATATCCGTAGCTTTTATCGATAGTCGATTATCGATTGTTCGAAACAATCGTGCGTCTTATCTCCGATGCGATCCGCTACGTGCATAAGATACTTGGTCGCAAATGTGAAAGTCAGTCGGCGACGTGGTCTACGATTTTCTCTTGTACTCGATATTGCGCGAGATCGAGAAAAAAATGGCCGCGTATAAGAGAGCACGACGGAAAACAGGATCCAGATATGAGTAGAGGGTTAGGAGCATTGTCCACCTGTCCACCTTCGTTCCCCCAACCGGCCGTGAGGCACCTGCGTGACGTCACACGAGGAAACAGCTGGTCGTTCCTTTCTTGCCCCGTCTCTCTTTCACTCTCTCGGTTTCGAGGACCTCTTGCTTACTTAGCCTTCCCACTCCCTCCAGTGCTTTGTCCTTCTGTCCGTCCCGTCTCTTTCCCCCACGCTTCCGTTATACATGATGCTCTCCCTTTCTTAACTCAGTGTCTACCACTTCGAGTTAGCGACTCCTTTCGTTCTGGCCAGATCCGTAGCTCCCCTTAACCCCGAGAGGATTTCTCGGATCTCGACCGATTTAAACCGCGCTACTAAATTATTTACGGCTCATTTTGAGATCTTTAATTATCGACTTTTATTTGATTCGTAACGTAGACAAGTAGACTTTGAAATTATTTTTCTATAGAAATTAAAGGAGTTTCGTCCCTCCTCTAAGGTCACTCGTTGCCAAGTGGATCATCTTTCTCTCGATGGTAGAAACACTCACCTCGTACGCGTTTAGGAACGTATCGCGCAGTATTTCAAAATACTTTGAAAAGTAATGGTGTGTTCTCGATGGATGTTATGTCTCCGCCGGTTCTGTTTCGTCGTTCCTACGCATTAGAACTTTCGGTAATCCATGCTCGATCCAGCGTACAACGGATTCCGTAAATGCCGTCGGGGAAAGCAAGCGCGTCGGTATTCCATTTCGCTTTGGATTTTACGTTGTACCTGTTTCAAGCCTTGGCGAGCTCGTACGAAGACGGAGAGAAAGAGAGGAGTAAAGGAAGGTCGAGAGTAGGTGCGTTTCGTCTCGGATCTGCTGTGCAACGGACGGTCGGTAAGGTTAGGTGAGACGATCTATATCGTACTGGCATCGATAGCCAGGCGAGAAACACCGATGGACGCAATTCTTATCTAGATACAAACGGTAAATTGACGAGTAGAGGCTATTTCATTTTAAATGCTTCCTAATTCAATAGCGAAAAGATTAACTCTGTCTAAGTTAACAAAGAAGGATAATAAATCTTTTGGCCCGTTTGGTTGAGTATTCTTCATCAAAATCTTATTAGATACCACCGGCCTTGGGACTACGCAAAAAACCAATCGATAGACCTGACGGAAGGAACTCGTAAATTCACGTTGTTATCGATGAACCACTCCAAGTACGACGAATTTTAAGCCCGTGAAACATTCGCCAAAGATATGCTTCCGCGAAGCGTCGCGATGCGGAAAGCAAAGCAACGAAACTGCGTCTCGTGCTCTATTCATTTCCAAGAAGCGTTCATTTACAGTGGATCAAAAAAGTAGTTGTATGTAAAAAATCAGTTTTACCACCTGCAGAAACGACGACTGTTGGAGTAAGTGTTCGAAATAAAAATGCGTTGAGATAATTGTTCGATAACCCCCAACGCTGCGTTGCTTCTAATCTGTTTTCATTAATCTCTCGGTTCCGCCATCGTTTGTCGCGAAACATCGATTAACTTGGAAAAAGCACGAAGCTCAGGTGTATCTTTCACGGTGTTCTCGGGCTAAGAGCAGAACCCAAGAAAAAGATTCGCCGAGCCGCGTAAAAACCGCGAGCTGCTCGCTTATCTTGAAAATGTGCCACATGTTATTCGCAGAGTCCGTCTTTGTTCGACCCTCGTGTCACCGTCCTGGGGTCGATGTGTTCCTCTCCTTCCGCGAGGTTCCCGCGCTGGATGAAGCGAAAGGGTGGACGGTAGAGAGGAAAGGAGACGAGAGGAGAGGGAGGTGAGTTCGTATCTCCATTTTCGTTTCGCTCGTGCAGAACTCGTTCCTCCTTCCCATACCTTTCGACCCATAGCGTCTCCTTCTCCGTTTGCTCGACGCTGTCCCTGTCCCTCGTGCACGCCCGAGGTTTCTCCCCTCTGTGAATAGCGTGACTGTACACAGGGTGTCTCGAAAATGTCTCTCGCGATCAGCCACGGATGGGCAAAATTTTAATCCAACGATCAACCACGAATAAAGTCAATGTACGGTCGAATTCGAATGACACGCCTGTGAACGTTTCGTCGACCGTAGATGGGTGCAAACGTGTTTTCGTTCGTTGTTTATCGAAATTATTACTTTGGTCATTATTATCGTTGGTGCTATTCTACGATGTAATTGTAAACAAAAATTGTATTCCTTTATACGATACGTACGAGTGCTGGCGATGCGACTGCACCAGCGCTTACAGAAAATCATTTAGAGTGGCTGCGCAAAGAGCCTTCGAAGAGAGACCGAGAAAGCGATGCTCGCACTCACCGTGTTTGTTCGCATGGCAACGCTCCGCGTTCGATCATGTTTACAAACATTCGCATTCGATAACGATGAAACTGTGATTACGCGCGTTTTCTTTAGTACATCTCTAGATACGTTACGTATGCATACGTGATATACAATGTGTTATACAAAGTACAAAATAATACGAGACGATAAATTTAACGAGTTACGGTGCTCAAAAATCAACATTGATTTGCTTAGAGTCGCCGAGGTTAATCAAGGGAAAATTAAATTACCGACGATAATTTGCCAACCGATTTGAAAATTTGAAAAGTGTTTTCGATGCGAAAAGGAATCCTTTGCGCATACCGAAACTAAGCTCGAAAGCTTCGACTCGCGACCGTCATTCGAAACGTTAAAGCGTAACCTAATTTCGAATCCGTCGAGGAAGGAATGAGTTTCGTACTGTACTTGGAAATAAACGTGACACTCGAAAGGGTTCGAAAGCAATTGCAACGCTATCTTTGGAACTCCCTACTTCCCGGACGCCTCTTGCCCGCTCGAGTAGAAGGGACATACTGTGAAGACGCGTGTGTGCGTGTTTACACGAAGCACGTGTATCCTTCGCATCGAGCCTCGTCGTCGACTCGGAGCGGTCGTCATCGAGGGACGCCAAGCGACACGTTCTTTGAGCTGCGTGAAAACTACAGTTAATTCTCTCGATGGACGCGTGGCGCTGTTGAGCCGTCTGCGACGTAAACGCGTCCATACGTGACGATTCTTGTTCGATAAGAGTGATATTCAATGCGCGCGATCCAGCGACGCTCAACTAGCTTTTTACACGGAGGATCCGTCGACGCTTTGGCACTTATCTTTCATGAAACTGGAGGAAGAGAAAGAAAGTTGGATCGTCGTCGTTCGAACGAGGGAATTTTCACGCGAATGAATATTTGTGTAAGCGTACGCGTTTGTTATTTTACGTGGTTTTACATCATCGCCTCCTATAACGTAAATAGAAAGCATTAAGCTTCGATTTTTCAATTCTACGACACGGTTTAGAAATTGTGGACTGAAATCGTACAAACCGAGACTCATGTTTTCCGATTTGCTGCTATACGGTATGTTTACCAACGGAATGTATCCTTTCGTCGCAGACACAAAGTCCGATTGCTCTGAAAGTCAACAGTAGGAGAGCGGGCGGGGAGTGTTGTGGCTCGAACTGCAAAGTAAACGCAGCTGGGCTCTGAGACAAAACGGTTCTACGAAATGCGATACAAGTGACCCTTTGTTGAAGGAAAAAAAAAACATTTATAACGGTCATATTTCGGCAACGGTTTTAGAAATAATTATTTACATCCGAGCTTCCATAATTTCGAAAATGACCGAAACAACACAGCAAATTGATTGGATCGGTCAAGTTTATTATGGGTCATTCGAGTAAGAGTATAACGGTAGCCCCATCGACACGGCCATCTCTGCTATTCGATCGTTTCCATGGTTTCCAGTTTCTCGCATCGGTTCGTGCTTCTGGTAATCTGTTCTGAAATAAGAACCGATTCTATTTTCGGTGTTTAGGAAAGCACCATCGTGGAACTCTGTATCGGTTAGGGAATTTCGAGAGGTTTCTTTAATTATATATCGAATCCTTGCCGTTTACTCATTGTATCCAACCATGGATACAATTTCCATACGGATAGTGAAAGTGGTGCCTTCCTCGGATATATGCAAACGAGTAGATCCGCGACAACCAAGGAACGGTGTGTCCCTCTCCAGCAACAGTTGAATCATTTCCTTTAGCGAAATATCCGTGTATTACTTCTCGGACAACCACTATCCATAGATGTTCGAATTTCTAAAAATATCCGTCTCCGTAGCCGCTGTTTACGTTTGCACTTAATTACCGAGAGACAGTTTCGTAACAAAAGCCCCGCTCGAATCGAACGTTTAATGCGTTTCGAGTGGACGCGAGTAGTCTGCGGGAGGGGAAGAGGAGAGCGGCGGAATAAATTAAATAGAAAAGAAAAAGGTCTCGTCGGTGCGCGTCCAGTGAAATAAAACAATATCGATCGCGTAGCCAGACCGAAGAGAAAGAAGAAAAAAAGACCATTATCGAACGTAAGTAATTCTGCACCCTTCTATTATATCCCCCGCCATTGAGATTGGCACACCCCGCTAAGAGAAAAATCCCAGTCCTCCGCTTAAAAGGGATCGTCTTTGTGTCTCGACTGCGTAAGATCAAAAAGGGTCGGGAGCTTTGTACGCACCATTTCGAATCACCTCGCTTTGCTGCACTCGGCCAAAACTCTCGACAAACAAATTTCCGTTCGCCTTTGAATTTCAATTACGATTATCAGACGACAACTCGTGTCGCGTAAACGCCGGAATAAACGCTTGGCCAACTCGAACGGAAGAACCGATCGAACCAAAAGTGCCCAAAGCTTTTCTGTATTTTCTTCCAAACTAATCCTTTTTTCGGTTCGGTTGTCTTCCTTGGGACATCGCCTATAATACCTTTTCGTGCTTCCGAAATACCTACATATTCGAGGTCAGCCCTTTACTGTACTGTACGTTTCATGCATTTAGTAACAACGTTGCATTCGTCATCGAGAAATTCTTCGTAAAATGGTCCGTGTTACGCACACGAATATTAATTCGTTAATGCTACTCCCGGCCCGCAGATATGAACAATTTAAAAGTAGGAATGAAATTGCTCCCGAATCGTCCAAGGTCCAAGGCGGAGCCGCTTAACAATTTCATTCAATTAACCCGACCGGCTTGGCAGATGTAGATTATGAGAACGTCGATCGTGTGCCGCTTGTGTTTCGCGACACGGGGAGGCCTAACCTGACCGCGTCACAACCGCGCTTTACGTATGTCTCGCTGGCACGCGAGCGTGCAACCGCCCCCACCCGTTGCCCATCCGAACTTAAGCCTTTAGCACCGGAGAATCGCTTCCAACAGTGCCGTATTAACCTATGCCCACGCTGGGGGCTCGCGATGCTGTTAAGTCGGCCCTGGCTTCCAATCCCATAAATATCAACGTTAAGACAAAAAGACTATGCGAAATATTCTAGTCAGATATTTATCTATATCGTGCCGATGGACACGTCAAACGTTGCTTATTCTTTACTTGTGCTTTTTCATCTTAGGTGGCGCCACCGTCTATCGATGGTCGCCTATGTCACTTGCAAATACAGAATCTTCTTTCTCGTAACGATTCGTCGGTTTGCCTGCCGTTCGATACGCTAATCTGCCATAAGCTACCTACGCCTAGACTGGTTCTTTGACTCGTTACGACTCCGAACTCTCCACCTCGACTAATTCTTCGTTCCTCGAGCTATCTCCAACCATTCGGAGCATTCGCAGCATTCGCATAACTCGGTCTTCATTTTTCCTCGCTGTTCTTCCATTTACCTTCTTCGCGGCTTCTATTTCTATTCGGACCCGAAGCAGATACTTTCGCGACGAGGATATTACCAATCCGAATTAATTGTTTTTATTTATTCCACATTTATTTTTATATATATACATATATACATATAACGCGAATACAGAAGGAACAACATCGCGCCTACATGGATTACGTATTAGCTCCCGGGACTAGGCAAACTATAAGAGCGGGAAAATTGTCGAGGGAAGCGATTCCAGCGTGACCCACTTATCGCTGATAGACAATAAAACACAGTTCCAACGCCCGCTAGGTCTCGAAGGTTAATCGATGATTAAAACTCGATTACCGTCTACGTTTCCGCGGAATATCGACGAATTTCAATCTTCCTTTTACGCGACGTTTCTTCTGTTCTTGCCAGTTGTCCCCTATTGGACGAGCCGTCGATATGTTTTGATCCAGAGCAACGACCTCGGTGTATCGTTTAGCTAAAAAATTCCCTTATCGTTCGTGTTACGCAACGCGATGATGTTTTGCCGACGAGTCGCACTACGAAGACCTTTGAAACTCTCATTAAACGGACGTTTATTTAGAGAACGTTTTAACCCATTCATTTGATCAAAGTAAATTTTGGTCGTATACATATAGTAGTATCCGATGGCTCGGTGTGTGAAGCGCTCACTCGACTGTCGAATCAAGGGTCCCGATTTCGGATCGTACAAACTCGTAACGATATTTGTACGAAAGAGACCCGTTTTTAAACCGAGGAATCAAAAGACGAAGAAACATTTTACAGAAAGGTATCGATTCTCTCGGCAGACGACGCGTGCAATGAAACATTTCAAAATGTTGGGAATGTGAAAGTCCTGCGTGCTCGCGTTCGAGCTACGCGACCGCTTCGTTTTCTAGAAGCAAAACGGTTATTGCCGGCAGAAGCCGGATAATAGAAATTATCCACGGTTCCAAGTGACCTAGAAGCAGTTGGTAATCGCGGATCGCGACGGTGTCACCGCAGGATTATCTTGCAGTTGACAAACTACCTGGCTACCTAGCAATTTACAACATCTCTTACCCGTTGTTTTCCCCCTCTGAACGACGTTCGACTTCTTCGTCTGGAAGGCGCGATTAAACGGGACAATAATTTCACTCGGAAACTGGCCTGCTCCAGGATCGTAAATCAACCGAACTATGCGCTGGCAAAAGCTTGCGCTACGCCATCGACCCCTGTTTCCGCGTCCCCCAAAACACGTCGCTGTTTGACTAAATCGCTAGTCACTCGACCGACCACCAGTGCGCCATGCCTGTTTTCAATATAGTCGTAATATAGTCTGTATTATATTATGTTATATATTAATAATAATAATTTCTCAAGGTAATCCGTCAACGTTACGTCATCTAAATTGAGCCGTAAGGCATACATTCCAACTGACAACGAGACTACAAAGTCTGGATTGTATTCGAACCTGTCTTAATGCCATCTACACCTATCTGTAATATGTAAATACTTGCACTAAAGTGTCTAAACGAAATAACGTCGACGCGACCGTTGGCGTTTGTTTGAGCGATCGATTTCGACACGCCTTCGAAATGCACGCGAAACGGAACCCGTCCGAAGACAACGTCCCACGGCTATCGCGACGGCTGTCGTGAAACCAGGCCGTGCGAAGAATTAGACAACGTGGTTAGGTTGTTCGTTTCTCCAGCGTCCGTGGTGTGTCGTGCTTGTGGATGAGCTCGTTTCTGCGTGTCTCTTTCGATCTCGATGCCAAGCTACGTCACAATTTATTTCCCAACCAGTGTGGTGCCCGACATTCTTATTTCACCTATCCACTTCCCTCTTTGTCCTTGCTCGACGTCCGCGAGCGCGTACAGTTAGATCTCGATCCCTCGGGTTCACCATCTGATGCGCCATCGATTAACATCCTCCTCGAAACCGGGCTAAACGATACTTTGGCCGTGTACAATTAATAACGACCGTTCGCAATTGTAGGCGTTAGATTAGGTTAGGCAGAAATTAATTTTGTGCCTTTACTCTTTTCACTCTAGAAACGTTTATTTATTTATACGTTTTTCCGATGATTCGTTTCATACGTGACTCGATGATAGTTTAAAAATGTATTATCTAGGTATTTCCCAACTGGTGTACGCGATAACGGGAATCTATTTGGTCGAACGTATCTAGTTGAAGCCGCGGTACGGTCGGTGATGTCGCTTTTAATTCGGTAAGAAAGTGGGTTTCTGGGTCACAGCGCAACACAGGCGTACAAACGACTTCACACCACTCTCGAGGAAACTACTTTCTTCGGAGCAGTGCCGTATCTTTTGCGACAACGCGTTACTCGATTGCACCACACGGAACGCTTCGTCCTTGGCACGCGTTAGAGGTGACTGCGCCGCGAAAAAGATAAACAATTAAAGTTCCGTCCGTTTATTTTCGATCGTAGGACGAATTTTAAATGAATTTTGTTGGAAATGTACATATTTTGCAGCGCGAAGAAACAGAACGAAATTTTTAGGGGATCCGGTCGAGGTCTCGATAGGTTGCTCGTTCCGTTTCGAGGAAACCACGTGGCAGGGATATTTTTGACGAGAGTGAAAGTCGTAGGTTTCGTCGGAACGATTCCGACTTGTACGTTCTCCGGCGAGGAATGTGCACGTCGAACGAGGGGGCCAAGCTTCTGCGTTTATCCTTACGTAAATTCGACGCGATGTTATTACGCAGAATTTAACTGCGCCGTGAAGTGTGTTGACAATAACGCACAGGTTGCAACAAACCAGGTAACATTTTATACGAATAAAGGGAAGTTTATTCATAAAATTCGAATAAATATAAAATATTACATTATCGAACAACTCGAACATGCTTGGCCCTACTTTCGCGACGCTCTTTCACCGTCTGGACGATCCCAGTCCCAGTCGTTCGACCTCCAATCGACAGCAGCCGTATAATTCTATATTTTGATCTTTACACGCAACTCCGTATATTATTGTCTCGACAAGTTTCGTTGATTGCGAACCAGGAATTATTACGTGACAAAGAAATAGGTTTACGCAGTGAACGCGAGAGGCGCGAACGGCATGGCAGCCCGAGACGACGACCTTGACTCCTTTCGACTGTTGTTCTTAGGAGATCCGCGGGCGGTTTGTGAGCGAGGGGAGGAGGACACGTGGGACGAAGGGGTGGCGGTGACACGGCGTATCGGTGCCTCCGCTGAAACGGCTTTTAAGCCGGATTTGAATAATCCTCCTCCTCCTCCTTCACCCCCCACCTCCCATCTCCCACCTCCCTCCATCCCTGCGAAATCCTCTTTGCACCGGCTCTTGCATCCTCCGTGTAACAGCGAGCGGGAGCTTTCTAACAGCTTCTCGACCGAAAAATGAACCAATCGTCTAATAAGAACGTAACCAGCCGTAATCTGTATTCTCCTCGCAACCAACAAACTTTGCTATTCATCGTTAACGAATGAAATCCGCTAATATCCCCCAGATTCTCCTCTGACGGGGTATCGAATCGATCGACAATCCCCGGCACACGTCGAATCGGATCCCACTGGGAACGATAGAGGTAGGTGGTTTCGCGTGGTGCATTCCGATGCAATAACACGTCGCGAAAATAGTGGCAGGTCGAGTAACGCGAGAGTCCTCCTTGCCTGGCCAGGACTTATTTAGCGTCGGAGCGTTGCACATTACGGACTTTTGGCGCGCCTTTCACCGAGCCGTGCCTCCGTCATAATTAAATGGACCGTTGTTTCGTCACGTCCGTGCGTCACTGACAATTAACGTAACACAAGATCCGGACAGGGAATCGTGTCAGTCGCGAGTTATCCGCGTCCAGAATGGAAGAAACGTCCAACGGAGGGGTGTCTCTCTGGCAATTTTCAAAGAGACCAACCAGGGGAGTTGATACGGTCTAACGAGACGCCGCATCGTTTGGCCAGAAAGTAATTACTCGGACCCAGGGCTTGACGCTAACTTTCTTGTCACTTATCGTTCGCTTACTTTCAATGTAAATTCATGCAAATTAAGTGTATCGTGCACGCAGTCGGCTCCGCAAACACTGGTATTTACGATATTAATAAAAACATAGTAATAAAATTTGATTTCATATCTCGTTATTCTACGGTTGACCCAGTCGCGGTCGGCTACGCGCACCGTAACATGCCGATACAGTTAGTCAAAAGAGTCGACGATAAAGGAAACAGGAACGTCGCAGCGTCCGCGCGGAGTCGTTTCACGTCTGCCTCGCAATTCTGAACGATGATTGACTACCTGCCAGGAGCACAGTGACTCAGCTAATTGTTAGATCGTGTCATCGACAATGGAGGTACGAACAATGCGGAACTGACCGGTTAATCGAAACGCTAGGCTACGCGAAAAGTCAGCGAAACTGCACTGCGTTGAGACGAGATTAATTGGCTATTCAAAGTCGTTAAGGTATCATCATCCTACCGTTTGAAATTTCAAATCAGGCTTTACTTTTACGTTATCGTATTCATTTACATTTCTTATTCGAAATAACTCGATGATTAAACAGAGAATCGAAACCTACGAAACTAGGAAACGGTGCTCTTTAAATGTTCGTTATCGACGCTTTCATTCTTCGCCGTCTCGGTCTGAATTAACGTGAAAAAACCCGAGCCTCTTTATCCGAACCAATATTTGTAGTTAGCGAAGATACCAAGGAGGTCTGGTTCCACCGTTGGACACCAACGACGGAAAACGTATAACGTAGATAGGATAAATTGCAGGGTCGATACAGTTTCGAAAGGCAGCCGTGACACCGTTTCGACGGACCTTGTCCGTGAATTAAAGTGAGACCGGGCCCCTGACCCCAGCCTACGCACCTGTCGGTGCCCCAGGAGCGACGCGATCGCGACGATCCCCGAAACGTTACGACGACGCACGAGGCCGCGATCGATATCGTGGAGGGGGCCCCGTCTCTACTGGCACGAGTTACGGTATCTGTCGTACTCCGACTCGAAAATTAAAGATCCGCCTGTTACGCTGCAGCGCGAAAAATCCTCTCGACGATACCGTGTGCAAACCATACGCCATACGTTTACGCCAAAGATCGTCTGTATTTTCGAATCGTATCATATAAAGATATGCTGAAAGGAGGAGTTTCGATAGATGGAGATATTATAGATAGAGCAGGGGAGACATAGGTCTGCCTATTTCATTGTTAGAAAGAGAAAGGAAAACGCGATACTCTATCTACCTCTGTCTACTAAATCATGCGTCGTAAAAATCAGAATATCGTTGACTGGTGAGTTAACTCCGCATATTTAAAATTTATACAACACTAGGAACGGTACAATATTACAAGAAAAGAATCGAAAGCCGAGTGGCGTGAATCGACCAAAGGGTTAACGTTGGCAAGGATATATTCGAAAGAATTAAGTCTGATAGGGGATCTAGTAGACCTTTGAAGATTCGTAAATCAAATCGATACAAATAATTATTGGTACGTTAACGAACTCGGAACTGGATTACTTAACTATTCACGCGTAATTCGTATCTTTATTCGATTACGCGAGTAAAACCAGGCTTTAATCGACACTGGTTATGTCGTAAAGAGGGTATACGTTTTATCGATTGGGTCGAGCTGCGCGTGAAACATTCTATTTTATAATGAATTAACTTGTACGTTTTACCTTGCGATGTCAACGATGATCGTTTACGCGACGTGTTATTATATGGCTAGAACTGGTTGCGGTAGGGAAAATAAGACGGAACAAGCACAAATTACAAGGTTCGATTACACGGGGTGTCTATAAATAAGTGCAGTACGATACAATGATTACACGGTGGTGGATAACGAAGAAGCGCCAGAAGATATTCCTTTGCTACTTTTTACGTCGAATCCGATAGGGTAAACGAAATTTCTTGAACGATATTTTTCGAAATGATTTCAAGATCGCAAATGATGAATTGATAAATGTTAGGTTAACGAGTGAGGAGGGTGTTTGCCGCGGGATGCTAGAGTTCTCGATGGCCAACAGGAGTCTATTTATATTTCGCACCATCGAATCGATGAATAAATGGGTTGTCTACAAAGGTCCGCGAGGTGGATGAGAGACGAAGGGGGCCGATGTTGAAAGGATTAATGAAAACGAGGGTCCCGAAGTTGGGTCAATGGCGTAACCCGAGGGCGTGTAACTCGGTTCGGATTCAGCGACGTATACGTGTAGCAGATATACAGGCTGTATCACCCTGTTACATCACCCGAAATATCGCGATTGTATTTCGCGACCCTTATCGAACAAGTAGAACTTGACAAGTAGAATGACAAGTTGTTTGACTTTAATTTCGAGGAACGTTCTAATCGATGCGAAACAATCGAGGTAGCAGAACTCTCTGGACTTTAACTCCATCGTTCGCTTCGTCGTGCGTGATCGATGGGTCGCGTTCGATGGCTACCATGGCTTCTGTATTAACCGTCTCTGGGACTAATAAGACACGTAGTTCTCCAACGGCGTACCTTTTACAACGTCAAAGCGAATTCATAATTACATTTGCATCGGTAGGGCGTTCACGTGCGTACTGCTGGGGCCACGTGCATAACGCTCGCAGTTAGCAATCAATCGCATCGACCTACTACGGCCCGACTTCGGCATACTCCTCGTAAACTCGGAGATACTCGAACGCGATGGCTTGGCTCTAAACCCATCTACAACCTAACGTTCCTTTACGATTAATAAAATAGCCGTGAACGTTTTAACGATGTTTTACACGCAAATACGTACCACGCTTTTCGACCATCTCTTGTCCTGTTCGGAAATTGATACCGCGCCATTTTAAGCGAAACTTGCCATTTATTTGAAAAAAAAAAGAAAAAAAAATCTATACCGTTTACGATATATACCGTTTTCCTGCAATCGTACGAGAGGGTACACGCACCTACAGCTACAAACGGTTGAACGTAAACGTGCAAAATTAATCTTTGCCCCTAATAAATGTAGCGTTGAAGCAAAAAAAAAAACTACAACATTCCTAGCGTATCGAGAATCTTTTCTTAACGCTAAAATGTAAAACAATTTAAAATTTTTGTTCCATTTTCACTCTCGCCCACTCCCCCTGGTTGTACTAACGCGAAACATGGAAGTTGTGAAAATGTCGACGTCGGAAAAGACACTCGAGAGTTCGTCGGTCCGATGGAATTAATTAGGCGTCAAGCATATACGTAAACGCCGCTAGCTCGGTCACGTAATTATGTCGACGGGTCGATCAACATCGTAAAACACCGAATTACTATCGAGCCCCGACCTCTATCCAAAGAGAGAAGCGCGCGTAATATCGATCCCATCCCGAGGTTTGGTCCGGCCGACGATATTACGATACATCTCTCGGACGACGTGCGGACCGCAACTTTCATTCGATTTTATTACGCTTCGTGCACGATCCGCGCCGCGTAAACACCTTCTTATCGCGAGTCTAACACCGATCGTTAAGGGAAAACTCTCCGCACACCTGGACGTGCACAAGAGTCGCGATTTCGTGTCGTTATCGCTGGACGTGCTTCGGAAACTCGTATCCATTTTTAACCATTTGGGCGCCACTAGCCATCCGAATCTGCGTTGAAAATGCGTGAAAAACAATTCCTGCAAAACTTTAGCACCCAATTTTAACATTGACGCGTACCCCAAACCTTCGAAAGTTTTAAATGGGAAAATACGTAGAATTATTTCGATCGGTTACTTTCTTTTTTTGTAACCCCGATGAAAATCGATGAAACGATTTGAAACTCGGCAAAGTTATCGCTTATAATGATAGGAACAAGCAGAAAAAACGTCACATTTTTATCTTTATTCTTTCCTTACATATCAGCGCGGTAAATACAAAGTTATTTTCTCTACTTATCAGAGAAGATTGCTGGAATTCATCGGTGAACAGTGTCGAGGAGATTTCAGCGTTCTTCGAGGCTAAACAGGGCCGTCTGATCGATCGTATTCGCCAGCGGGGGCGGCCCGAAACTTCGTCCCTTTAGCAGGGGCTAGCCATTCGCAGTAAATGCTTGGAATTACTTCAAATACCATTTCGCGATCTCTCGAATCTACTCGAATGTACAGTCTTAAAAGGTCTTGGAAAATTTACCTATTTTTATACTCTAATCGTATGATTGATACATACTATAAGCGTCTAATTAAAATACCGTACGAGAAATGACCGTAGCCAGAAGAAGGGGAGAACGCGTGTGGACGTGACAAAAAAAAAAAAACACGAAAATTCCTTATTTCGTTTCGCAGCGGGATAAAGAGTTTCAGTTGGCGAATATTCAACGCAAATCACGCTCTCCGGGAGTATCGAGCTTGCACCTGGACCAGTTTTCTGCCGCAGTGCTCTGCACGACCCGAGAACGTCGTCTCTATCCTCACTTTCTCTCTGCCTCGCTCCCTGCGTTTGCATTTTTTTCATCAAAACGTTTCAGGTCGACGAACGGCCGGGTATAGCCGAGTCACGCTGGAACAGATGCATTTTAAATCTTGGCACGCGATGAAAATTCACCGGCACGAATGGTACAAACAGTTTCCCGCTGCCGGGAAAGACGATCGTTGCCCACCTCATCGAAAATTCGGCCCTTTCGATGCTCGACGATGATGCGCGCGCTGCAATCAAAATTTATCATAGTCGAACAATTTTTCTCTTTCGATTATTTTTTAACGATTTTATTTGTGGCGCTGGGTGTGCTAGGAGGAATGCTCTGGGAAGAAAGTAGATAGGCCTCCGTTTTACCAGAACATTCCAGATCACAGGTGCGTCGTTGCACTAGCGAAGCAAAAGACGAGCGTAGAAAGTTAGACCTCGTTATAGCACGAGACCTTTTTCCTCTAGCGTTTACCTCTGCTTTCGATCGAAAGAGAGGCTGGCTCTGCCCCCGTTGCCTGGTTCGTCTCGCGAATCGTAATTAATCGATATTTAAAATTAACATTCGACTCTGACGCTGACGTTTCCGTGATAACTCTTCCGACGGTTTTACTATTTTCTTAGAAGGTTAGAAAATATATGTTTCCTTGTAAGTAGACTGCGGATGTAAGAATTAAGATTCAAACGAAAGTATGGCTCGTCTCCTAAACAGCGTAACGTGTATTTTATCGTTGATGTTTTATATTATTTTTGCATTCGCGGGCATCCTTGTACGCTTTGCCACATTTTCACTTTACATAATTACATAAACATTCGCGGTCTACTTGCAAGTATCGAAGCTACGCGTTTTGAAAGATCTATTAAAAAAAAAAGAAAAGAAGCGTGTCTATGTGCCGTCTCTCAGCTGCAAGATTCAGGGATACGTGTACGTTGGATGGTAGATGGTATCGACGAGGAGCGAGAAGTGAACGAACTCGCGGGCTGGTGGTCCTTGGGACGAACGGGTACAACGGTCGAAACGTAGCTGCAAATGCTCGACGTGTCCCTGACTTGGCAATTAGGTCAATGCCTTTACAAATCGATGACCTGTTGAAAAATTGTTCTTATTTCTTCTTCAGGCCCCGTCTTCCTTGACCAACGCTAGACGAGAGCGTCGGACCGGCGTTAATCTCTGTCCTTTCGGAGCAATAATGAGACGCCATATGCCATCCCCTTTAGTTTCTCGTCAAGTTTCTAGATGTCGCACCCGTTTCTAGGCGGCGCGTGTGGTTGTCTTTTAGGACCGAATTCTAACGATATATCGTAGTATCGCGCCTCCCGATCAAACAATTAGGATACAAACGACCAGACGCGTTAACGTCTTTCTCGAAAGTGTTACAGTCGGTAAAGTGGTTGACTGTACCCTCGATCCAATATGTAACATCCATCGATCGTCCACGATGATCC
Source organism: Hylaeus volcanicus (assembly GCF_026283585.1). Taxonomy (NCBI): domain Eukaryota; kingdom Metazoa; phylum Arthropoda; class Insecta; order Hymenoptera; family Colletidae; genus Hylaeus; species Hylaeus volcanicus. The sequence continues at coordinate 25,663,923 of NC_071981.1, forward strand.
TAATTTCCATCGAGTCAGGTCGCGTTACAAGCCGTCTTGGGACATCTCTCGACGCCGCGTGTACACCGTTACATAATCGATATCTCGCCATGCCCAAATGCCTTATAACTCGGTTTATCGATTCGCAACTCCGCCGCCTCGGCCGGTCGTGTACGCGCGTTACGCCGTCATAATAAATTGGCCACCGACTGTAACAGCGTTAACGTCGATCCGAGAAAGATAACTCGGCCGGCTGGTGACAGTCGTTGTCTCGTTGTCCTTGGATTACGAACGGCTTAGCGTTCCGAGGCATTCTAGAAATTCGATACACCACGAAACACACGAAAAAAACTCGTGTCTTCGCGACGCGTCTCGCAGGCTCCTTCGTAACATTGTTTCGATGCTTAACCCTTTGCGGTGCGAGGTGACGTTTTCTGCCAAACGTTCGACGAAAGATAGAATCGATCGGAAATAGATCTAACCCAGACCCGACGCGAAATTTAAATCTATCTATCGTTATCGAAGACTCGTTTCTTTCATTTTCACGGAAGACGCCGAAAGATTTCGATCCGAATCGCGTCCGCTCGACTGTTACGAATCGACTAATACTCTGCACGGTGCAGGCTTTTTGCGTTTGTTTCTTTTTTTCTTTAATTTCTGAAACGGCTGGTTTCCCTTCGGTTAAAAGGACCGTGTTTGCTACGATGATCAAAAGGAGAGAACACAGGGACAAAAAGGAGTAACTGAAACGGGGCAACGGCGCGGGACGCGGCGGAAAAGGGGAGGGAAGGGGAACGGAACACGCAGCGTTGTAGGAGTCAAAGAATTTTTCGTGAAATTTTCGTGAACGCGAAACCTGAAACGGTTTGTTTCCCAGCTTGCATTGTGTGTTCGTCGTTCGTTACGACCAAAGTCACTGGGTATATAAAGTACCGTCTTTGATCAAACCGATGCGTTGTCTATATTTCGCGACACTATATTTACCGCGTTCCCAAGTATCGTTCAAATATTAATTACAATAATTGGAAAGTATTAGGTGTAGGATGACAAGTGTATTTACATGTAATAATTCTTAGATTGTAACCTAAAAAAAATCATACCGTTTACACTGGACATTTCGACTGTTTGTTTCTACGGTCTGTTTTATTTCTGACAATTTGTTAACGTAATTAGATAGGTTCGTGTAATTGATACATACAATTCGATAGACTTTCAATTGTGTGCGAACATTTGATCCAACGGTTTGTTCCGATGGTATCAATTTCAAACGTAAGTGTAGGTTAGGGATGGGCTGGATTGGTCCTCTGACAGCGAGCGCGGGAACCACTGTTTCTGGGTACTTTTATCTATTTAACAGGTGCCATGGACATTCCGTGCTCCTGCTTTTTATTAAATGAACTCTTTGGTACTTGGATGTAAAGCGCGTTTCTCGTTAACTGGTAATTCCTTTACAGCCAGTTTTGGACAAACTGAAAAATCTACAGCGTGGACTTGGTCGATCATAAAAACGCAGAAATCGAAGGAAATCTAACCTGATCCTCGAGAAATGTCGCGTGGCCCATCGTAGAACCATATAGCTCCCGTTGGGAATCTCTGTTCTATCGGACGTTCCATCTCAGTGTACCTCCCTCCTCGCTTCAACTTTCCAAATTCACGTCACCGTTCTCCGCGTCGCGTCGTTTGCAACTCACTCGATTGCGTTTCAACGATGATTTCGCAGTCGCTGTTACACGACAGGGAATTCCTGGTTTTAATGATTCAAGGTCGAATCCTTGGCAGACGTGACGTTGTTTGCTGTAAGACGTTTGCCTTTCTTTTTTTAGCGCGGATTCATCGAAAGTTGCTGGTGGCCTCGACGAGTATCGGTTTCGCGTACAATTCCTTTCTTCGCGGTAGCTTATGTTTAATCAACGTTCCAAAGATACGCTATGTTCCGCTACAAATAGATCGCTCTTTATCATCTCCAGTGGTTCAGATACGTAGTAGGAAGAATTTCTTAACATCGAAATTTCTCCTTGAATCGGCAGGCTCAAGGTTTTTTTACTAGATTCCACGATGTCAAGAGGCTGTTCAAAGTTGGTATTTCAACCAATAGGCGACCAACCAACTTTCTTTATTTTAAAAGCAATTTTTATCTGCAAATCGATTTTAACGTACGCATATGCCTCGATATCTTTCGAGAGGTTCGTTTCTTTTGCGTATCGTACACCATAAGTAGCGTTGTTAACCGCAATGGCGCGAGATGTATTTTAAGTTGTGTCTGTTGGCGCACACGAAACCTCGGTAAACAACGATGACGTTAATTGCAACGCTTCGCCTCGTCCAATTCTCGTCTCCGAAGCAGAAACTTATTCGGCAGCGATTTACTGGGAACACCCGTGAGCAGGGCGTAAAAAAACCACGCTCCTGCGACAGCAGCCAGGTGAACCTGACATCGCCAAACACGATATTGTTCCCGCAAACATTTATGTGCTGTGGAAACAGGTGCGAGTCGTGCTTTCCACCGTGCAATATGCGAGTCGACGCGACGCCGACGTGTCGCCCTTGTACAACGCAACGGACAAGTGGCCTGTACGTAGATACGGTCACTAACTTTAATATTCGGGACACTTTTCAATTTTTACTTTGTCGTTGTACAATTTTTTCTACTCTGAAAGATAAAGTAATCGCGTTTAGTGTTAAAGCATCGAGTCTAGTTAACGAAGGTATACAATTTACATATTTCATTCGCACCGCTAGTCCAAAGAATATAAAGTAGAAACGTTTTTCTGGAGGTCTCTGAGAGTCTAACAACCAACCTCCCTCCTCCTCTGCCCCTCCCCACCTCCATCTTTTCCCAACCGTAGGAGTTTACGCCCCTACTTGTGGAACACCGCGTTACACCGTAATGTTTACACATTCCTTACCAACGTCACTTTCGATTCCCTCGATCTGAAAATCTAAATCAAAGTTCTACAAAATACCAGTTTGCGATGAAATTTCATTACGTTCCAATTGAAAATGCGACAGGTTCCTTTCACTTTTCCTTTCTTCGAGCTCTCCGACTTTCCTACTTTCCTCCTTAAACGTGTCGTGTACGCGTCGAAAGAATCGCGAAGAAATTCCAAATTCTAGATATCGAGTCTACCTCGAAATGCTGGCAACGTTGCATTTCGACGTGAGTTTGAATACGTATTCGAAACCAGAATTAGATATTCTTATCGTAAAAATAAAACGAAACTGCTGCAAAGATAAATTTGGACAGTGGCGTCGAGTGGCTGCCGATGCCGACTAGGCGATGCGAAATTCACGTCTGCGCCATTATTTTTCTTCGGTGGGTATTAAGAAATCACAATGAAAGCCGTGAACGCGCGCGGCACCAGACGTTCGTGCGGTGAGAAAAAAAGGACAATAAAATTGAAAGACTGGCACGGAAGGCAGCTGTTCGATAAAAAGAATGTTCGGATGCTACCGAGACAAAGTGTCGCGTCCTGCTGGCGTTCAACGATCATTTTCGAAATCATCGTCGAAGAAATATTCGAGTTGCGCGACACTCGAACTTGCGGCAACGTCACGCGACTTTAGTTGTTAGTTTTATTCTCGCTTGCGATGCAAGCACACATTCTAATCCGACCCCGGTAAGACGGTTTCGTAACAAAGCGAATTAAGGCAAGACAAATACTGTCCAGGTTAGGTTAGGTACTGGTCTATATTTGTCGTACATCTTTAAATGGAATGCGTGATTTACGGTACTACGTATAATTTTTCATCGATTTATTGCTCGTCAAATTTGTATACCTGTGACTTTCTGTACATTTAATGCAATATAATCGCTTTACGTTTGTTTCAGAGTTGGAAAAGTATCGTCGTTAGTTTGGAATTCAGAACACTCTGTCCCCCGTGGTAACGAGCATGCCTGAAAGAGTCAACGAGATCTATCCAGCTCGACGCAGGTTTCACCAGGTGCACGCCGATAGAGCGTCGACGCCACTGCCCTGTCGCGGGCTCGAGTTGAACATGCAAAGCATAGAGAAGAAAAATTGCGAAGGTCGTGCGCTCACCCTCGAGCAGGTGCCAGTCCTCGTCGAGCGAGGCCAGGGCTTGTGCTTGATTGGCCTGTTGTTCGAAGTCGAGCATCTTGGCCCCACCGTGTTCCAGCCACTACTTTCGGTCGCGTGCTTTCTTCTTTGGCACGGCAAATAATCTTGTCACTTCACCTCTCACGAAACTATCGCACAGTCCACTGTTGCAATTCGAACAATTGTTCGTGTTTACTCGTGAACGCTGCGACAGCGCGGAATCCTCTTGAGCGACAATTGTAAACTGGTATATCAAAAGACAGACTTTCCCCTTGAAGGAACGTTCGCTCAGATTATCTCGAACGTCCTTTCCTCGCGAAAGAAAGAAAGAGGAAGAGTGTGTGTGCGTGTGGGGCGGGGGAGGGCGGGTGGGGGAGGGGGAGCGAGCGTCGCGCCGCCGTCGCCGCTCTTTTACCGTTTAAAAACTGCTCTCTGTTTACATCGGTGTTTCCGATTGGCTTGGTTCGGCGGCGGTTACCCGTCTTCGGGAAACGGCGCAAGCGTCTCGGCTACTATATCTTTCAAAAGGTCTAAGGAACTTTCGGATGGAGGTCGGGATTCGCTTTGATCAATTCCGAGAAACGCGTATTGTTGCGTTTATTTTCAGGGTGCTCCGGTGTTACGGAGAGAACCGTGTCGTCGCACGGACAATAAAAAGCTACAGGAACGAGCGAACCAGCTCGCGTGCATGCGTGGCGGTACTCGAACCGCGACTGATTTCCCCTATCACACCGTGCTCAGCTGCCACCCACGAGCCTCCCTCCATCGTCATCGGTTCTCCCCGCCATGCGCCACCTTCCGCCCCCCCGCCGCCGCCCCCCCCCTTGCCACGCGAACCAAGCTTGCTCGTTCCAAACAACGCTAGAACGTCTGTCCCTCACTCCCTCCTCGCGCCCCCGCCCCCGCCACCGCCTCCGCCTCCGCCTCCGCCCGTCCCGACCCGACTATCCGCGCCCCTTTCACTCTATCCGTGCTTTCTCCGTCTCTCTTCTCCTTCGTCGCGCTTCCAACGCTCTTCTTTGCTCTCCTCTGCTCTCCATCGGTGTATGTATGTACAGGGTGCGGCGAAAGTCATGGTTCAACGGACAGGGTGATTTTACCCAGGAGAAAAGGACGAAAACGTAGAATCGAGATTCTTCGTACTTCGTGCTTCGATTTCGAGGGCAGCGATTTATGAAATGGGTCAAATACGCGGAGCACCCTTCGCCAAGGTTAGCCCTTATCGCATCAATGTTAAACTTGTTTCTCGGACGTATAAAAAGAAATTATTTCGTGGTTGTTTTACATGGTTACGAATTAACTATTTGCGTCCCAACTGCGCAGATTTTTGTATCGTTATTTTTCCATAAACCTGAGCGTGCATTTCGATACGTTTATTTATACGAAATGAAAAGAGCAAACATCGAGCTATCGTTTTGCCCCGCACTGTAGTCATTTCGATACACGCAATAATTGCGTAGGATCTTGTAATTCGGCCTTGAGTGCGGTTACTTTTCTCGGCTTAACGGCGACTGTTCTACAGCGTGGCAAGAAACAGCCGCGTGAGCATTCGGCTTAATAAGCGAGAAGAAGCTTGGGAGATGTACGAAGGTCAGTCGCAAAGAGAATACAAGGGACAAGCCGGAAAGAAACGTTACCAGGATTACAATGTTCGGGTCCACGATTGTTGTTCTATTTTGCGTGGCTCGCTTTAACGTGACTACACCGTGACGAGGGGTTTCACTTTGCCGCAGTGTTGGCCGCTACTGCCAGTTAATGCATTTTCACTCGTGGGACACGGTGACGCTAAATGATACGGTTTCCTGTTCGCAGGAAACTCGAAACTCATGGAACGAACACCCAGGTATACCAAAATTCTAACGCTGCAACTTTATCGAGCACCTTGAAAACGTTGCACCGCTACAAAAATTATTTCGACACCCTTCCAACTGCCACCGAACCTTACGTAAATTTACGTAAATAAACATCGCACGCAAATGTTATTTCGTTCGGGTAGGATTACTAACCATACTTTTTTCAAGTAGAATTCACGAAGCGAAGACGCGATATTAAAATCGAGTGTTGCAACGTTTCGAAACCTTTGACGTGATCGGCTTCTCGCGATCATGGATGTATTTCCTCGCGCAAAAAGAAGAACGTTATTCATCGTTTCGATAAAATATTGTTCAGCTCTAGTATACGGTATAGAAAGCGGCAATGTAACGTTAAGCAAAAACCGCCCTTTAGGAGAATGATTTGGACTAAACAGGAGGTAAGAATACAGGCGTTCGTTAGGCCGTCTCGATTATCCTCGCGTGGCAGTCCGAGTGGGGGAGGTTGTCGGCACTGGCGAGCATCTGTGACGGAGAAACAAAACGCTAGAGCGAAAAGGAATGACGTTACCGGGAACGACGAGGAGAAAACGATTTCCGAACGAAGAGCGAGTATACACATATCGTGGCACGTGCGACGAAGAGGGAGAAACCTTACGCTGATTCCTCTCGAGGTCGAACAGGAATGAAACAGAAAAAGACAGACCGGTCGACTGGCTGTTCTAGCGTATACGCGAGAGAATGGCGACGCGCGTCGGCCAGAAACATGAGAAAAAATTATCAGCCGCTGACGTTTATTGTGGCCCATATCGAATCTGCGATAAGAACGACGAAGATGCGAACGAGCGACGACAAACGTTTTCTTTGTACGATCGAATCACGATGAATTTGAACGCTGGGAGAGGACAGTGTAATTTACGTAACGTAAGATGAAGATCAAACTGCTGTTTCGATTTACATACTCGCGACCATTTTTACGCCCGATCAAACACGAACGTAGGTATTTATTTACTCTTCGTTTCCACAAGGACAATCGCGCTACGGTGAAACATGTTTCGAGATCGGGCTTGAAACTACATTACCTAGCATTAGCTTTTCAAATATCTATCGACGTTTCGACCTTTAATTTGTACGACCAATGTCGACTAGAACGCGTACGATACGTGCATGAATGTATAATATTATAACGCGATAAAAGGAATTCCTCGTCGTATAATGAACCAAATAACGTATTCCATTTCTTTGCAAACGTTAAACAACATTTATTTTATTTCGATCCTCGTGTTTTAATTGCTCGAAATAAAAAAAAACAGTGATTTCAGATGTAGTCGGTGAAAACAATGCGAAAGAGAGACAGACCGATAATTCCGGCGTCGGAGGTGGAAGGAAGCGTAATGGAGTAACGCGAACAGGACGGGCGAATTGGCACGAGGATAGAAAGAGACATAGATAGGGAGAATAGCGTTGCGAGAGGAAAGAGAGTGGAAGGGAGAGAGTGCCACGCGACGCGTGAGACGGTAAAACAGAGACAGGAGATCGGCTCGAAAGTGGTGGGGGAAGCAGGGAAGAAAATCGAGTGGCTTGCCGAGCGTTGGACGGTATCCTGCAAGGGGCGGCGGTGAGGGGGGCGAGGACAAATGACGAGGCGCGCGAGCCATCAGGGCCGTATGCTGAAGAGCACGCGACACGCGCTCTGAGAACCGAGGCTTGCACACGACCTTAACCCTTAACTGTTGCGGTTAATAACAGAGTAGTGGTAGTGTTAACCGATATGTAATCCAAAATTATGATTACCGATTCTTATACAGATTACCAAGAACGTTTCGAATACGTCATTTACTCGATTCGCGTTTCTCAATTGTTCATTTAATTCTCCGTTAAAGTGTCCTTCTAAAAAGTTGCATACATCGTGACTGTTGCGAATCGTACGAAAGCGTTCTCATACTTTTCACGGTTATTCGAACCATTCAACACCCACTCGGAAAACGATAAGAAAAATTTCACCGCGACGAACCAAGAAAATTTCACCGAAACATATCCGACTAACCACGCGAGGAGAAGAATTGCGTTAGTTTGAATTAGACAAATATTTTCTTTAGTACGGGATTCCGACCTGTAAGACGGTTATTTCATTCGTTCGCTCTCTAGTGGCACGTTCTTCGAAGAACGTCCAGCCAACTCGATCGCGGAAAGGTCGAACGAAAAGGCAAGAGAAAGCGGTTGCGATAAATTCAGTATCGGCAGCTCCTCGACGTTGCGCGATATCACCCAGAACTCCGAATCTATCGTATCTGTTTTGTTTTCAAGAAACTGTGCTAAAAAGTAGCGGATTAAAACTGGGAGACACGTAATTTTGTGTTTACCGGCCGGTTACCAATAACCCAGGCTAGCCATAACCCTACCAGGAGAATACGGGAACGACGATGGAGTCTTCTCTCGTAAAGGATGGAGGAACGAAAGCGTCGTTGGCAAGAACGAGAGACTAGATCGAACTTGGAAGCAGAGTAGGGGCGAATACGGCTAGAGGGAGATGGACGACGAAATAGAACGGGAAGGAACGCGGAGGCTGACGGAGGAACTGAAATAGAGAGTGGAAGAGGATTCACGAGTGCCTCGCCAAGTTCTCTCTGCATTAACGGTCCCAGACTACAAAGTACGAGAGAGAACATGGAAGACGGAGAGACGCGTATACGCTCGGCGATCAGACCGATACTCTTTCGCGACCGTACCATCCGCTGCGTAATATTGTCCTAAACTGCGCTATCGCTTCGCCAACATGCCTCTTAAAAAAATGACGCGAACGACTGCGAGTTAGTTTATACCGAATGACCGAGTAGAGCTCTATATAGACTTGGTCGAGCTGTATTCGACGAGCATTCGAACTCGCTCTTTTCTTATGTTGCGAAAATATGAATACAGCCGTGGAGCTTATTTCTTTGAACTTCATCGCGTAATTCTATAACAACGAACGCGCGGTAGCGGGAGTCAGCGGGAGTGAGCGTGTCTATTGCGTCTTGCGCAATAGGAAAAAAGTGTCTACGTCCGTTGAAAGGCCGTCCTTCTGTTAAGTGAACGCGAGAATGCTATCTGGTTTTTGTAAACAACAACACCAATACAGTCCAGCGTTCTCAAACGAAGCAAATGAGACGTGGTAAATAAAAATATTTGCTCGACGGTTCTTTTCGCGACGACGCGTATTTTAGTATTCATCGACGCCGCGTAAAAGGTTTCGTGCGAAGGGAAAATTTTAATTCCAGCACTCGCCGCCAGAGAGAGCTGTCCGTTGGATCCTATTCCCGTGAGTTTTCGCTCTTACATCGATTACATTATACATATAGATCCTTTGTCTAACCACCGGAAGGCTCGCGTTTAAAGGCAGGCCTGCTTTATCTTGAGATATACCTACTCCGTTCGCAATGTAAATTGAGAAGCCGAGAGTAACAAGACCATCGAATTTAGCTCCAACGATTATGCTCGCATTGTTGCCGATATATTACAATTTCAATTCTTTAATTACTACAATCGGATTTTCTTTCCATTTATTTATTTAACGACTAATTATTTGGACTGTCTATATTAGTCTATCAGACGATTACTTTCCGAATGACAAAAATAGAACGTGCTAGTAACCGTATCGCATCTAAACAAGGTGAAAGGGTGAGGTTCATCCAGAATCTGAAGGTTGTTCTAGAACATAACTTATTGCATTGTCTTTTCTTCTTCGATTCTTTTTAGCCGTCGTACACATCCGAATAAAAGTAATCGACCGTTATTCATATGTTGTACTTTAGCCTCGAGGATTGACGGTGAAAGCGGATCCCCGCATTTCCGCTCTAAACGCGAATATTTTTACAACATTTAACCTGTTGCTATTTTCGTGGCATTCGTCCGCGACCTATGGCAAGGACTTTGTCCGTGAAGCTGTGCGCCACGTATAGCGGACGAACTTAAAAATCTCGTAGGCGTTCTTACGTAGGTTCACGCGGCGAGTTTCCATGGTGATCGGTCTCTGTGACCATGATTTCGCTGTGACGTCATAGGTTCGGAAAAGACGTCCACGTGCAGCGGACGTGCGGTATCGGTTAACGAGTTTTTTTTCCAAGTAATAATTTTTCACCGTACGTCACGGGGAAAATACGATCGTTCGAGGACCTGGAAACTGCATGTCAGCTTTACGAGAATTAAATATTAAAAATTGGTAGAACGTTTGTTCTGGAAGTGCGAACATTGGTTCCCAGAAATTTACTGCATTATTTTTAGAGGAATTTTCACCACGTTTGCATTTACTTACACGTATATTTATGATAAAATAAAATTAGGATAAATATTTCGGTCACACATTTTTTGATATCGGGATTAATTTTATTATTGGATATAATAAAAAGAATTTTTTTAAACATACACATGGCGGCATCTACGAGTGAACGGAGGAACTAATTGGTCGTTCTCCGGATAGAGGCGCTGACCGACTATAGAAATTTTAGTTTCATCCTTCCGCCGTTAGATGGCGACCTAGGCTAGACTACATCCACGATCGATGCGTAAACCGGTTAACCCATCGTGTCGTCTTTTTTCTTATTAAAAAAAATCAAATTTTGACTGTCACTTCCTAGAAATAGTGTAAGAAATGATTTCGTTTAAACTCTACAATGGAGTCAGACATTTCTGTACAAAACTCGATAACATTGCTAACCTCGTTAAGGTGAGTAAATTAATATTTTCATCGTCACTCGAATCAAATTTCTCCTGATTTTGCTACACAACGAATCTTTCATCTCTTGAAATGTTGAATATGTTCAATTTTGTAGCGTAACTGTACATTAATCTTGTGTTCATTACGCGAAGTGTGTATGGCTTAGAAATGTTTCTTCTTTCCTAACCTCTCGAGAAGTCAAAAAGCAATATAGTTTTCATTGATTTTGTCATTTTCAATTACTAACAAGTTGACTAAGTTTAGTAGTTTCGTGCGTTAAAACGTTCATTACTCTTCTTGCAGAAGAACAAGGTAGTCGTATTCATGAAGGGTGTTCCAGATGAACCTAGATGTGGTTTTAGTAATGCTGTCGTACAAATATTAAGAATGCACAACGTAAAATACGATGCTCACGACGTACTTAAGGATGAAAACCTCAGGCAAAGTTGGTATTTTTATGGCCTGAAGCGTTTAAGAGATCTATATTTACCATGTTTGTTTTTATTCAGATATCAAGGATTATTCTAACTGGCCAACGATACCTCAAGTATTCATAAACGGTGAATTCGTGGGCGGATGCGATATACTTTTAGAAATGCACAGAAACGGAGAGCTCATAGAGGAATTGAAGAAAGTTGGCATCACGAGTGCTCTTCTAGATAAAGGAGAAACCAAAGAAAAGAAATCCGATTAACCATTCACATACGAGAGTTTAGTTTGTTCATAATCTTGTAAATAAAATCATTGATGTTGATGGTTGTTTTTTGTTGTAATAAAGCTTTTGACAGTAGATCGGATATTTAATTTATTCTGTAACAACAGTACTATGTATCGATTTATAATAAAAAGGAGTACGTAATGAAGTAATCAAGGCATCGAACCCAAAATCGTGTTATTACAATTTTTATAAACTACAGACATTATCGATGTACGTTTCGTGAAAATGTTCTATTAGTTGATCAAGTTTCTGCTAGATGGTGTTGACTAGAGAACATAGCTCTATACGATACGCATTTCGAGTATGCTGGTATCCACCGTTAAGCGAAGTTTACCATGGAAAGGTCAATGGTGCCAGCAAGAATTTCACGTGGATATTGGCGTACCTGGCACCACTGTGTCGACGTCAATTAAACTTACCAGCTTTTAGGTGGAACAATTAGTGGCACTGATAAGCACTACGTGTGAATTTCAAGTTAGTATTATTTTATCTAACGTAGCAGTGTGAAATCGAACACGCAGGAACTTCGAGACGACGACCGAATTGACAAAGCGGCTAGTCAAGGTTGCCGCATAACAGGGGCATACCTGCGCCTGCGAAGTAGCAACCGGGCCTACAAACTGGCTAGCATCGGTTGCCATTTATCAGGGGCATACTAACGTGCCTACTTGGTGACAACTCAATTTTCATTCTCTTTATGACACCTCCATCACACTTCCCAACAACTTCAAAAGTTCAGCAAAAAGTGAAAAATCAATTCCGTTCCAAACTTCTGGGTTGATATTTTAATTTCCCATCGTTTCTTGCCACGGTTCCCTTTAATTTCCCCTTGTTTCTTGCCATATTTCCCTTTAATTTCCCTTCGTTTCCTGGCACACTTCCCCCTAATTTCCCTTC